>NW_001849415.1:108776-119321 GCF_000209065.1 Trypanosoma cruzi
CACAGATGTCGTTAAGGTGTCCGTCACGGGTGCAAAGAGGGAGACTCGCGATGGAGCAATGACAACAGCCAGCGAGGCATGTCCCAAACAACGCCACCGCTGCCGGCACAATTTTCCTCGAGCTCACTTCTTGTTCCGTCTGCCATTTCCTGCAGCAAGGCGGGGGGTTTGGACGACTTCAACCAAATGGCGTAAGCTCCAATAAATTTCCAAATCGCACTCCGCGCATCCACCGTGACAAACGCCTGCAAAGATGCAATCACCAACGCCGTACGCTCCGCCAGCGTTGTGGCGGTTGCCGCGTCATCCTTCTCAACGGCCGGAAACGTCGGAAAACGGGAGCCGTCCAACACCAGCGTCCGGGTCATTTTGTACGTATTTCCCATATGCGCAGCCAGTGCCGCTGCATCCGCGTCCGTTTCTACGAGAACAAAAAGAGACGCGCCCTGTGGCGTTGAACCACTCCACAGAGCCCGCCTCTGCAGCGCCGCAAGTGCCACCACGGCAAACACTTCGGCATTTTCCTTCAATTCCACCCGCTTCACGGTGAAGGTCTCTCCCTCCTCCTTTTCACTGTTTCCACCAAATGCGCCGCTGAGGTCCGAGATGACACGAAGTTGGCTCTGACGAAGCTTGCGGGGGACCTTCGGGCAGTATTCCCGCAGAAACTCCAGCACCTCGCTGCTCAGCGGCACCTCCGCCAATGAAGCATCGGCTGACGCCGTCTTGGTGGTAAATTTATGAGTCCATTTTTGCTTCCTTTTATGCAAGACGGGCGCCACGTCCTCCATGCGTCTTCGCTTCAGGCCTTTCGTTCCACCGTCATGCGCTACGTACTCCAGCAACCGCCGCTGCCCACGCGTTAATAAGGGCATCAGTATGAATTGCAGTACGCCTGCCTGCTGCTCCCTAACCTTTTCCTTTGGACAAAGCACCAAAAGAGAAAAATAAAGAAACAAACAAAGACAGATGTAGGCAAAAGAATGTGGTGTCGCATGTGAATCTCTCTCTCTCTCTCTCTCTTTCTCCCCTTCTGTGAGTTTGTAATGCACATGACTCTACAGAGAGGCGCAAACCAAGAAGTAAAGGCGCTTCACTGGTAGGCAACAATTGTTCTTACTTCTCCCTCTTCCGCCAATTCCACCAAACGGATACACACACACAAACACAATTGGAGAGGAAGAGAACTACAAGCAAAACGGATGTGGAGCTTGTCAACCGTCTCAGGGAGTCGGCATTGTATTCCCCTTTTCGACAGCATCAGCAATTTCCTTCAAATCGTTGTCGGCAAGCAGTGCTGTCAGAATGATATCTAGTAAAGCATCATCGGCCACCAGAGCAACCACATCCAAGCAACTAAGTCCCTGTGCATTCAATATTGCCACGGGGGCACCATAATCCAACAATAATATCGCACAAGATAAGACAAGATTCAGTAATGCGCTTTTGCCTTCTGGCGTCATATCTTGTTCAGACGTCTCCAACAAAACCAAAAGGCTAAAAAGGACATGAAGCAAAGAACAGCCTTCTTCATCCAGTGTCCATGAGACCTCAGGACTCTCATGAAGCAGTTCCCGCAGCGCTGACAAATTGAGCTTGCTTACCAGGTACATCGCTTCTGTAAGGGAAGCGGGAAGCACCGTGGTTGTTGGCGTCATATTTAATGAGACTCTTTTCTCATGTGTCGAATGCCGCATTGCATTCATACAGGGTGACTTTAGGGGAGCATTCAAGAGTCGGTCCAAGTGCACATGCATCACCTCTGGCAAGATCTTGTAGGCCGGAGAAATTACTCCCGTGGCGTCTGGCGAATTACCCTCTAAAGATGGCAAAATACTGGAGACGTGCACACGCGATATTAATACCGAATTCGCCTCCTGGAAATATCCACGGCGAAACAATAAACATGCCAGCAGGCGGTATTCCCGCAGGGAGGAAAGTAAGTCATAACAGTCTTCTAGACGGATCGATGAGCCGTATGCAACAATTCGATACGCCGCTCGATGATCTTGTGCTTCAAGGGCAAGTACCAGCAGGGCGTACTCCATCGCTCGCGCGTAGACATCCGAAGCCTGACTTAGGCGGAAACGAAAGTACAGAACAATCTCATCCTTAAATAATTCCCACGCATGTTCAAGAAAATCCGTTGCGGTGACAGCACCCCATTCCGTAACCTGGCGGTATGTGGATTCATCCACATTGTCATTGTTCCTTGGCACAAGCGGAAACGTTTCAAATGTCTCAAGCCAAGCATGGTGAAGTTCCCCAGCATATGTGTTGTAGGGACAGCGTCCTTCCCACTCAGCCCAGTAGTTGTCAACGCCATCCTTATCGTCATTATCACTATTCTCATAGCTTTCATCATGTGTGGATGCGACTCCGGCCTTTAAAGTAGTTGAGCGTCCCGCCTTTGGGGTAGCACTCGTGTCTTTCTTCACATGCTTCCTTTCCAGCAGGGCTCGCAGTTCGGGACTGTACTCCTCAGGGCCGGGTGGGATGCACTCGAGAAGTGACAGCAATAGATCTCTCGGATCAATGTGATCATTAAAATGCAGCACCGCCTCTTTCGGACGACAGTGGTGCAGGTAGGCAAATCCCGCCATGATGTGCAGCTCCAACTCAATCCCCTGCAAGTCCAGTGTGCCTATTGCCCGCTGGCTGCCCAACAAGTGAAACGCCTCTTCTACCTTAAAATATTCCACAAGGTTCGCCAGTTGGTGACGCAGCGAGTGCAGGCTGGCCATCCAAATCTTTTTCTTGCTGGCCGCGTACAGAAAGTCGCCGCGTCCTAACTGGGAGCTAAACAAACACCCAGGCAGCATCAGCCTCCCAGACATGTCATCGTCGTAGAGTGAGAACACATCGCAGTAATGCTCCGTGAACACAAAAAGAAACGGATGGCGGACAACAAAAGAAAGCGCCTCGTCCTTCAGCCGAATAGTCCTTCCCATGACTCTCCCAGACGGCATTGAGCGCATCGACACGGAAAAAATGGAATGATTGTGACGCATAAACACTTCGCCGTCACCGGCTGCCAACAGCGGCTGTTTTTCTCCACCAAGAGGAAGAACACCACAAGAGCTCCCATCTGAGAGGGAAAGAAGACTATACTCGCGCCGCATACCAACGCAGGCGATGCTGCCATAAGTAACAAGGGTCTGAACTGGTTCAGGGAGCACAAGCTCCTGTGCGAGAATGGCCCGTGCGCTTTCGCCCCGGGATGCATCAAATTCAAATACGCTAAGTCCTTTACCATTCAACTCGGATGCACACACCACATGAAGACCCGCGCGTTGAGGACTGTTCGACTGAGAATCTGAAACAAAGAACGTTCCAACATGTTCAGCAATCGTTTGGAGATGGGAAAAACTAACAGAGTTCAGCACAACAAGGCGATGCTCATACAACACAAATAGAAGAGTATGTGTGCGACTGTGCTGGAGACGCTCAATTTTCTTTTTCATCGCTGACAGCAGAGTGAAACGCACAAGTGTGGTGTGAATTTTCTCGGAGGCTTCCGAAGAGGCGAACATCGGCATATACGCTGCATCATGTGTCGCCAAGTTATGTGCACGGCCGTTGCTGTCCGGACCGGCTTTGCTAGAAGTAATATTTTGTGTCGTCTGCTGTGCTGTATCCGACAAGGATGCACCCTCGACGGCAAGCTTCAGGAGGACGCCATGGTCGGTGCCGACGAAGATGGTGCTGCCGTGGGTGTCAAAGGCCGAGATTTGGCCATACTCGGGCGGCATCTCATAGAGCCGCACCAGGCATCGCACAGCCAGCATCAACGCTACAGAGTGCAACAGGCAAAAACAAAAAAAAAGAGTTGCGGGGGAATTCAAAATGGCCAAAAAGAAAAGAATAGAACCAAATAATAAAAATAATGCCAAGAAAAAAGTGCACACACACACACACACACACACAAACACATGCAAGTATTATCTCTAACCACACCCCTCACCATCCAGTTCTGTCACTCTTCTTCCCATTTTCTCCCTTTTCATCGTCTTAACCGATATGAGCAAGAAACACAGCATGCGAGAAGCGCCAGTCCTTCTTTTAAAGCCGGACAGCACAAGGAAGGCTGCGGGAGTTAATCCTGCTTCCACTGGAAGCCACACTTTAAACATTTAAAAAATGTTGTCGCCGGCTCATCTGCGGAGCGCATTTGAATTTGGACATAATGCGCCCGATTGCCATCGCAGAACTTCTCGTCATTCTGGCACCGCACAGTAATCAATTGACCACCATCCACCTCTTCATTCTTCGTCTTGATTCCATTCGCCTTCACATTGGCGTCATCCTCTACCGTCTTGTTGAACTTCAACAGTGAGTGGTTCACTGTGAGCAGGTGCGTCGAAGGGATGGGCGCGACATACGTGCAGCTGGAGCAGGCAAACCGGTTAGTCGGGTGGTGTGGCTCAATGAGCAGCAGCGTCCCGCAGAAGGGACAGAAGAACATAACACTCCTCTTCCTCTTCCTCCCTACTCCACTGTTCCCTACGCGGGGGGTCCCCGCTTCCTGCTGCGGTCGTGCGCTCCTGCCCTTCTGAGGTGTTGGGCGGCACACGCACAGAAAGAAAAAAAAGAGAGTTAAAAGCAAGATTCATCACAAATTACAAAAACAACAATAAACACAAACACACACAATAAATAATAATGGTAATAATAAAACAGCAAATATGAAAGACCTCTCCAAGCAGATGCCTTATTTTGTCAATATTCGTGTTTCCATGCCCTATTGTTTCTGTCCCGCACCTTTTTTTTTTTTTTTTTTCTTTTTCTTATTCCACATCACCACAATTCCGCACAACGTGTCCAATGAAGAAATATCGTGCATGCACACAAATATAAATATCTAAATTTCCGAAGCAGATGCAAAATTTGGCGGGGCATCAAAACAAAAACAAAAACAAAAACACACACACAAAAAAAAAAAAAAAAAAAACAACAGGAACAACAACCAACTACATGCCCAAGTTCCTCATCGTCAGCTCGTATCCATAAACGGACTTCTCCACAATGGCCCGAGATGACGGCTGCACGTTGGGGTCGTCTTCAGGCTGGCCGTACAGGTCCATTGGGGTCAGCTCCGAAGCAGTTCCGCGGTAGTGATGGTACAACGCAAAACTGCTAGGAATCGCACCGAGGCGGCGGGCGGAAAGAAGTGTCGTCTCCGTAAGTGCAGTGTCCGCCGCGGCACCCCATCCCAGTGTGGTGCGAATGCGGTGGAGACGCTCCGCGTTGTCCTTATGAAAGGCCCCGCGCTGAATGACATCACAGGGGTGCACCACAGGCTCCCGAGATTGGGCTTGTGGGAGTTGAATCTCTTTTGTCGCCATGCGCAAGAATTTCCTTTTTCTTCCTCTTTTTTTTCTCGTTGTTGCTAACTCTATTCCTTTCAGGCGTCAGTGCATAACGCGCGTGGAGAAGGAAGAAGAAAAAAAAAGAATTGTCGAGCAGCCGCAAGCATCACAAGAAAAATAAACACACATACATGAATACAAACAAAACAAAAAAAAACAAAAAAAAAAAAAAAAAAAACAACAACAGGAGATAAAAGGCCACCGAAGACACCATTGCGTTTTTTTCTCTTGTAGTTCTCTTTATTTCTTTTTTTTTTGTTTCTTATTCTTTTTGTAATGGTCTCCTTCTTCCTCTACATATATATATATATATATATGTATGCCACTGCCTGCGCTGCATCGCCACTTCCCCAGGCATCCGTGCATGCCACTCTCCCTGGTTCTCTGCACACATCCCCGTCACCACCGCCGTCACCTAATCGCATCATTAGGATATGCAATAACGTCAAGAGCAATGGAGGGCTAGAACAGGTAAAAATAAAAGAATATGATAAGAATGAGACTCACCACGGCGGGAGGGCCGTACAGACGTAGCAGCCGCATCCGATTCATGTGAACTGTCTTCTTGTAGAAGCGCGAGCTCTGATCCACCAGCTGGGCGCTGAATTGGTTCATCGTCTCTAACTTCTCCCCACGCGTCATAAGATCCTCAAGATTCTTTCGCATCACAAAATGCACATCCGTGAGCTCCTGCCGCAGGGCGTCGTAGTGGGGGTTCACCTGACGACGCTGCCCGGAGCCCTGCGAGGCGGCGCCCGGCCCACCGATCACAACGTTGTTGCCCTGCCTATCCTGCTGTACTTGGCGGATCAACTTTTGAAGGGTCGCGTCAAACTTAATAAACTGAAACGGACGAACATTGGTGGCTGCAATCTCACTCACCGTGTACGCCTGCAAAAACTCAGAAAAGACAAGATCTAATAAACCGCACGCAAGACGATTCATTGCCCCAACATCTCCCGAGTTGCGCAGAAGTAACTTGTTGACTACCGTGATGATCGTCAAATCCGTTGCGGCGTCCTGAAATGCAAAGTAGATACAATCCCGATGGTCAAAGCTTTGGTAGTAACTTCCCTTTGCGCTAGTTCGGTCTGTTGCTGCTGCAGGGGACTCCATCCGCTCAAGAACACGCTGCTCCTGTTGTCGTATCTCGTTGGAGTTGGCATAGTTCTCGTCCGTGTAACTACATAAAGGCACATGGTCATGCGTGCGTGCGATCAGGACCGCTATAAAGCACCCCTTGGAGGCCATGCCGCGGAAGAAAAAACTCCCAACACTCGGCAAAAGCAACACCAGCAGTAAAGAGGAGTAACGATGGTGGGCGTCCCAGTCCTGTGTTGTTCCCTCCTTGTCCTTTCTATTTTAAACCTTTTCTGCTGGCACCACAAAAAACAATCAATCATCAGCAAAAGACCAAAAAAAAAAAAAAAAAGTACTGCAAGCATTCACGCAGCGACGGAGGGGAAAAAAAAAACTGAAAGCACTCTAAACCTTTTCTTTCGAAGGTCGCCTTTCAAAAGACTTTTCGCCTTTGTCCCTCAAAAAAGTCACAAAAAAGAACAACAACAAACAAAAAAAAAAAAGTGTAGAAAGTAAAAAAGACAGCAATGCCGACAAGAGCACCTAAGCCACCATTGCGGATGCCGTGCTGGACTCATACTTCCACGTGGGCGGCAACTGCTTCACGCGTTTGTAGTAACGGGCAAGGCGGTGAATACGGGACTCAACCAAAATCAAACGGAACTTCGTGTCCCTGTCCTTGGTGTTGCGCTCCAAGTGCTTCCGCATCTCCGTGGCACGCTTGATGAGGCAGTAGAGATCCTCTGGAATCTCCGGCGCCATGCCCTTGTGCTTGAGAATGCGCAGGATCTTTCGGCCTGTGACGTTCTTCACCTGTGCAATACCCATGGAGTCACGCAGCTGCATGCCAATGCGACTGGGAGCGAGACCCTTTTTCGCCAGCTTGCAGACGGCGTCAATAACATCGCGGCTGGCAATCTTCAGCCATGAAGGAGGCGTGCGGCAGAACGGCAAAGACGAGGCAGACTTGCCGTGACCAACACCTTGCATGCGGACCATGATTCCTTGAGACCAGCGTTGTCTTCCTTCCCTGCAGAAATATAACAATGGAGCAAGTAGTGCTTGTGTTAAGATTACAGGAAAAGAAACAAAAACAACATCATCACCATCTCCACAGAAACACAAAAAAACAACAACACAAAAACTGTAAGCATCCGAGAAAGCAGTGGAAAAGCGGGGCTCGCAGAAAACGCTGGAGGGGAAAGTCCCGTAAAAGCGGGCGCACGGATGTTTAAACGTGACGCCACACCCACTTCTCCGCCAAGGGGCTCACAGCCCGGTGCGTCTGATGTAAACCAAAATGCAGAACAGGCCACAGTCAACCCGCAAGCACGTGGTGCGTGCAAAACGGCAGGGTGGCGGGAGCTTCATGTGACGATAACAAAAAAAAAAAAGTATACGCAAAATCAGGAACGCATGCGCCGCTCCGTGCCGAATAGGGAACGTTGTATCACGCGGTCAAGTAGCAATCAAAAAGACCAGCCCACTGATCCTCCTCCGTGTGCAGCGCGCCAGCGTCACTCAACTCGTTGAGGCTCAATAGGCCAAGCGTAGCCCAGCTGATGAACACATCATCCACAATTAGGGAAGGGGCCTCGGCACCAGCATCAAAAGTGGTTTGCAGCTCCTCCCTCGCCCAGGGGACGGTGGAATAGATGAGGGCGAGGCCATTTTCCTCGTTGCGGGGAAATTCCTCGAAGACGCCGGTGGCCTCTGTGTACAGTTGAACACCACACGCACCGTGTGCCGCTCCCAAAGACAACGCATCGTTCACGTCAACGCCAGGACGCAATGGCACCAACTCCATAAACACCTCACGGAGACTCGGCCTCTGATTCCGGTAAATGCAGTCTTCAAAACCTAAAGGAGGTGGCAAGTGCGGCGGTCGGTATGGGTTCAGTTGGTAGCGAAGGACCGGCCGAGGGTTGACGTACATGCCGGCGATGGGATCCCCGGTGACATTGGACAGTTCATATGGCATGCGTTGGTTCCGGTGAAGTCGGTGCGTGCACTTGTACCGTTTCTCGCTGCCGTGGTTCCACAGAGGAGGTAGCCTGTACACATTCCACCCACGAATCCGCTCCAAAGAGCCTTTCAAGGAAAATGGGGGAGGATCACTCATGTATGTGATCTCAAATAGTGGTGTGACGAAGTCATGAAGTCCCTTTGTCATCTAGCGTGGCAAACTATTCACAAGCCTCAAACCAAGTATTACTCTTTGTTTCCGTTTCGTCCGCTACAAACGCAAAAAGAAAAACGGGGAAGAATCCAACGGCTGAGATGGGGAGAAAAACACGCAGGGGGGGGGGAGAAGGTACCAGAAATTGCATTGCCCTTCCGTCCGGACTCAGCGGTGACGGTCGCAACGGACGCCCGGCCCGCTTCTCTCATGCCCATAGACAGGTGCACATAGATAGGGGGATGGGAGGGTGCGCACAAACATGCGAACTGAGCAGCAAGTAAAACGGTTCATCACTGTGGAAATGCATACATGCGCGCGGAGACACACAAGTAAACTGTAAGCATCCGAGAAAGCAGTGGAAAAGCGGGGCTCGCAGAAAACGCTGGAGGGGAAAGTCCCGTAAAAGCGGGCGCACGGATGTTTAAACGTGACGCCACACCCACTTCTCCGCCAAGGGGCTCACAGCCCGGTGCGTCTCAGATGTAAACCAAAATGCAGAACAGGCCACAGTCAACCCGCAAGCACGTGGTGCGTGCAAAACGGCAGGGTGGCGGGAGCTCCATGTGACGATAACAAAAAAAAAAAAGTATACGCAAAATCAGGAACGCATGCGCCGCTCCGTGCCGAATAGGGAACGTTGTATCACGCGGTCAAGTAGCAATCAAAAAGACCAGCCCACTGATCCTCCTCCGTGTGCAGCGCGCCAGCGTCACTCAACTCGTTGAGGCTCAATAGGCCAAGCGTATCCCAGCTGATGAACACATCATCCACAATTAGGGAAGGGGCCTCGGCACCAGCATCAAAAGTGGTTTGCAGCTCCTCCCTCGCCCAGGGGACGGTGGAATAGATGAGGGCGAGGCCATTTTCCTCGTTGCGGGGAAATTCCTCGAAGACGCCGGTGGCCTCTGTGTACAGTTGAACACCACACGCACCGTGTGCCGCTCCCAAAGACAACGCATCGTTCACGTCAACGCCAGGACGCAATGGCACCAACTCCATAAACACCTCACGGAGACTCGGCCTCTGATTCCGGTAAATGCAGTCTTCAAAACCTAAAGGAGGTGGCAAGTGCGGCGGTCGGTTTGGGTTCAGTTGGTAGCGAAGGACCAGTTGAATGTCAACGTACATGCCGGCGATGGGATCCCCGGTGACATTGGACAGTTCATATGGCATGCGTTGGTTCCGGTGAAGTCGGTGCGTGCACTTGTACCGTTTCTCGCTGCCGTGGTTCCACAGAGGAGGTAGCCTGTACACATTCCACCCACGAATCCGCTCCAAAGAGCCTTTCAAGGAAAATGGGGGAGGATCACTCATGTATGTGATCTCAAATAGTGGTGTGACGAAGTCATGAAGTCCCTTTGTCATCTAGCGTGGCAAACTATTCACAAGCCTCAAACCAAGTATTACTCTTTGTTTCCGTTTCGTCCGCTACAAACGCAAAAAGAAAAACGGGGAAGAATCCAACGGCTGAGATGGGGAGAAAAACACGCAGGGGGGGGAGAAGGTACCAGAAATTGCATTGCCCTTCCGTCCGGACTCAGCGGTGACGGTCGCAACGGACGCCCGGCCCGCTTCTCTCATGCCCATGGACAGGTGCACATAGATAGGGGGATGGGAGGGTGCGCACAAACATGCGAACTGAGCAGCAAGTAAAACGGTTCATCACTGTGGAAATGCATACATGCGCGCGGAGACACACACGTAAACTGTAAGCATCCGAGAAAGCAGTGGAAAAGCGGGGCTCGCAGAAAACGCTGGAGGGGAAAGTCCCGTAAAAGCGGGCGCACGGATGTTTAAACGTGACGCCACACCCACTTCACCGCCAAGGGGCTCACAGCCCGGTGCGTCTCAGATGTAAAACAAAATGCAGAACAGGCCACAGTCAACCCGCAAGCACGTGGTGCGTGCAAAACG
>NW_001849416.1:0-5786 GCF_000209065.1 Trypanosoma cruzi
CAGGAGGCCGTGCGGATGAACCAAAAGCAAGCATTGTCGTGCAACGAACGCGTGCAGCAGCTCTTGGCGCAGGACGAAGAGAAGTCTCGGCAATTGCGGGAGATGACGTTGAAATTGGAGCGTCTCCAGTGGGAAAGTGCTCGCGTTGCACGAGCTCATGATAGACTCTTAGAAGACGTGAGTACTCGATTTCACTGAGTATTGTCTTTTTTTTTTTTCGTTTGCCATATATATGCACCCACTTGTATGTCTGTGTTTTGTGGTTTGTGAAACGAGTTTTGGCCTATTGGCGCAAGGGAGATGCGGATGGACAGCCTTCCTTCCAATGATTTTTTCTTTTTTTCTTTTTGTTTTAGACTTGTATTTTTGCTCTTAAGGGCCCGGCTGCATGGAGAGAACGGTGCTACATGGCAATGCATCTGAAGATGTATCGAGGACCTACGAAGGAGATACCTGCAGCATTACGGCAAAACAGTGGGACATGGTCGCTGTATGGTCGTGGAATGTGCAGGTAGGGACATGTGCCATTTGCAAGAGTACTATAGCGGATTTATGCATTGAGTGCTGTGGCATGGGAGGAGGTATTAGCAGCGGCAACACCACCAGCCTCGCGGACGAGGGGAATAACAGAAACGAGCGCGACAGTTTACAACGCAATCGATCAAGCGTAGTTGCTGAGTTTAAACACGAGCATGAAGAGCACCATCCGCCACCACTAGGGTCCGCGATGGCGACGGCGTCGTTGGCATGGGGCGGTGTTCTCACGGGGGATTGTCTCATCGTCTGGGGCGTCTGCAATCACGTGTTTCACAAACACTGCATCTCAAGGTGGGTGCGGCAGCGTCCGCAGTGTCCCATCTGCGGAAGGGAGTGGAAGGTTGCCAAGACCACAAGGAACGATATCTGACATGTGGTGAAAGCGAGATGGACGCTGGTAGGGTACGGGGTAAAAAGAAAAAGAAAAAAAAAAAAGAAAGAACCTGCAGGAAAACCGACATCAATAACAGAGAGGAAGAAATCATTAAAAAAGGAGTCCAAAGGGCAACCACCAAACTTGGGAATAAATTAAAAAAGGGTCAGTTGTTTCTGCTGTTTCCCATGCTTGTGGGTTGGACACGAGTCGAGGTGAGTCGAGGTTTTGGAGCCGGTTTTTTTTTTTTTTTTTATGAAAAGGTTCTTGGCTCGCGGATGCCAGCGGCGTTACTTCTTTCCAATGTCACATTCACACAGTTGCCTCTTCTCATTATGTGTGACTCGATGATCTCATGTTTCTGGTGGATTTTGGCAACGCTGTCGGTTTTCTTTGCTCTCAATTTCCTGCGTGTTTTGTCCAGGAGAAAAAAAAAAAAAGGGGAAGGAGAAGGGCTCATCCCGCTGCCATTGCACCGGCGATCTGCATGCTTATATCGTGAGAATGCACAGGTTGTTGTTTTTTTTTTCTTTTTATTGTGATTTTCTAGCTGTCCAATGACAAGTACGAGCACCAATGCGGAGAGGGAGTGTAGTATTCCCGTCATAATGAAGGAGGCATTTCTTTTCTTTGCGTACGAGCACCCGGTGATTGGATCACTTGAGTGCCTCGTGTGCAAGTTGCACTTAGAGGAATGCTGTCTGGGATGTCGCGGGAAGGGGAACCCTGTAGAAGAATGCCACGTGGTACGTGGGACATGTGATCACACATTCCACGATCACTGCATACAAAGTTGGTGCCGACAGCGGAGAGAGTGCCCGGCGTGTTTTAAGGAGTGGGTTCCAGCAACATACGTCCAACGCACATGAGGTCCCTTACTTCTTGCACTTTCCCTTTTGTTGTGAATTTTGGAAAAGCACGTAAAGAGGAGTAGTACAGTTTGTTTGTCATTTTTCCAATTACTTCTTTTTAAATTTCTTCCCGGTGTTACATGTAGTACCTTTATTATTATTATTTTTTATTTGTTTTTGCTTCTTGATTTTCTTCCGAGTTATGGGCTTTGCCGCAAATTGGTTTTTTTTTTTTTCTTTTTATATCTTTTGGTACGTTTGCACACGTTTCTTCTGCGTCACTGTTACTGCTAAAGACGAGGGGTGGAACCTACGCGCGCACACACACACACACACACACACACACAAATACACTCACCAAAGTACAGGCGGAAAGCTGTGCGGGATTTTATGTGTCTGATTCCACGGGGGAAATCGGAAGAATTAAATAGCGAAGGAGGTGACGTCATTTTTTCACAACTTCAGGGAACCAACAGGAAGAATTAAATCAATAAAAGGGGACCGTGACACTCAGATACATATATATATATATATATATATATATATATATATATATATAGGCGCAGATGCAAAAAGAAGGCTCAAAGGGATCTCGTCCTTTGGTGACATCAGCCGTGCTCATTGAGACTTCCATTGGCGCGTTCGTAGTTGATCTTTACGGCCTTGACTGTCCCGCTGCAACAGCAGAAATTGTCAACATGTGCCGCTGCAAGTACTTTAATGGCTGCATAGCGACAGAGGTGGTACCTGACAACATAATCATTTTCTCACACCCAGTAGAGGCTCTGAAAGGATCGACATTTTACTCTTGTGTGGAAAAGGCGGGTGGAAACAACCAGGGAAATGGGAATGGAAGGGCAGCTAATGTGGATCGCCTCATGCTGGCGGAATGGGAGCGCATGAAGAGGTACACGGCCCAACTGCAGCGGCGCAGCGGGAAGGTGTCTGTGGAGTTTCTACCAAAGCCCGAGGCAGGGGAGGTGGGGCTGATTAATCGTCGGGGCCTACTGCTGCTTGAGGTGCCACCGAAGGCGGATCCCACGGCTGACGGCGTCAGTGCTCGGAAAAGCGCACTTGTGTTCACACTGGGGAATCGGCACCTGGAGTACTTTGAACATCGTTTTATGGTGGTGGGTGAGGTGCGTGAGGGCATTGGCGTCATTGAAAAGTTACGAGCTGCTCCGTATCAACGTTTATCTTCCGCGTCTGCCGTTGGGACCCGTCCCACTCGACTTATACGCATCAAACATGCGACTGTTTTGCCAACAGCAGGGACTGAAATGTTTTCAGATGTCTGGTATAATGGCATTGGTGACAGTCGTGCTTTCTCGCAGCAGAAGAAATTAGGCTCGACGCTTACGGCTGCCGGTTGCTTTCAACACTGGGCTGAAAAAGAAACGGTGCGGGCCGCGAATCGTATGATCATTAAAATTATGAAAGATATTGCCACTGCAGGGGGTGAGGCGAAAGGATCTCGGGGAACCGATTTCTTTTTGATTGATGAGAATCGGTCGCAAGAAGAATATCATTTGGGCGGTGACACGGAAGAAGTGCAGTCGGTGGAGTACAATCCGCATTACCACGGTGAATATCTTAGTTCCGACGATGAAGCACCACGTACGGAATCTCGAAAGGAACGTGAAAGTAGGCATCAGGCGATTATGCGGATGCGTCAAGACAAACTTAATGAGACACGGACACTTATGCTGAATTTGTTGGACGGTATCGCGGATGTTTCTGGAGCACTGAAACCGCCGGAAAATGTGCTTTTTGTGTGTAAACTTAACCCGCTTACAACTGGCGAGGGCCTAAGGATGTGCTTTTCGCAGTATGGTCGTGTCGTGTCAACGGATGTTGTGCGGGACCACAAGACGGGCAACTCGTTGTGTTACGGCTTTGTGGAGTTTGAAGAGGTTGAAGCGTGCTACAGAGCGTTCAAGAAGATGGACCAGGCCCTAGTGGATGACCACCGCATTCATGTGGACTTCTCCCAGTCCGTGTCAAAGCTGTGGGCGCAGCGGCAGCGCGATATGCGGAAGAGGGCTCGAGAGGAAAGTTGATGACTGAGGGGCGGAAAAATAAAATAAAGGAGAACACGGGTAAATGATGGTGCGTTTCTTTCTTTCCTTTCCCCTCTCTCTCTCTCTCTGTCTCTGTCTGTCTGTCTTTGCGTGTATGTGTGTGGGTGGACGATGAAGGAAGGTGCTGCTCATGTGAGGGACCCTACACATGTGATTAAACGTCTTGTATTCAATTTGCATTTGTTTTTCAGTCTATCTTTTTTTTTTTTTCCTTTTTTGTGGCTTCCACGTCTTGACGTATAATGAACACTGCTTGCCCTTCTCTCACCAATCAGTAAAGGGACGGCGATGGAGGCTGCCGTATCGTCTCCGTCATCATCGAATACATCCGCAGCAGCAGTTGTTGCAAAGCGGTTGACAAGACAGAAGAAACAGAGGCCCGTTCTCGCTTCATCCGAGGATGAATTTATAGGCCCAGACATTGTGGCGGTTAACACACCCGC
Source organism: Trypanosoma cruzi (assembly GCF_000209065.1). Classification (NCBI taxonomy): domain Eukaryota; phylum Euglenozoa; class Kinetoplastea; order Trypanosomatida; family Trypanosomatidae; genus Trypanosoma; species Trypanosoma cruzi. The sequence continues at coordinate 4,286 of NW_001849416.1, forward strand.
TGCAATCACAGATGAGGCTGTTCGTCGCATGGAGGTTTTTGTATTGCAGACGATTCACGAGATTGTAACCACGACGCAGCGGTCGACAATTCGAGAAAGTCGGCTACGTGTGATACGACTGCAGCTTTTGGTCCTCCGCCTTCTGTACCAAAATATTCACTGCGGAATTATTAGCACGCAACGTGATGTTTATTACCGCCTTGCCCGTCTTGTTCCTGACCAGGGTTGCATTAACCGTGTCATCCAGCAGCTTGTGCAGATAATTGGCATCCCGCGGCAGTGGCTCGGTGTCGTTCCCGGAACACGTGGCTGTGTTGGCGGGTCAATAAGTTTTCACGGCGTTGATTTGCGCTGCTACGGATCGGAGGGATTACCGCTGCCGACGACACAAGAAGAGCTGCGCGTCGTTCAGGGCGATGTGGACCGCACAGCTGCGTCCAATAAGGACAACGTCCCCTTTATTGGCTTTGAAATCCATGGAAAGACGCGGTACATCGTTGTTGTGGAGAAGCATGCCGTGTTTTTTAGACTGATGGAGGAGCGAATTTTCGAGCGGCTTCCATGTGTATTGCTCACGTCTCACGGTTTTCCTACGGTTGCAGCGCGAACTCTCTTGTCCAATTTGCATCGAGCCGCACAAAGTGCTCCGCTTGTGGCGCTTGTGGACTACAACCCAAGTGGACTCTCTATTTTGCAGCAATACAAATATGGCGCGGGTGGTATGCGTGAGAGCCAATATGCCGCAGTTCATGCTCTTCACTGGCTTGGCTTGCGAACTCATCACATTGCGGAAGGACGTGAACCGAATTTTCTTGACTCAGACAATAGTGTGGCTTCGGAGCCTTTTCAACTTCGTCTTTTGCCTCGTCTTCCCTTTCAGCGCTTCAGTCAACGCGATGTCGTAATGATGGCAAATCTCTTGTCTCGATGGCATGGCATAAGGGAGGGTTGTGAATGGAAGGACAATGATGCCGATAATGCTTGGTATGAGGAGGCTTTAAAAATGCAACATTTGCGGGTGAAGGTTGAATTGGAGGTTTTATATCAGCACGGCACAGATGAATTGAAGCAGTCAGCATCTTCTTCGCTGGAGCCTTCAGATGGAAATGGTTTCGCTGCCTGGGTGTGTCGAGCCATCCTTCGCCATGACTATATTTAAAATGAGGTAAAATGTGACAGATAAATAAAGGAATGATTAGACCTTTTTTTTTTTTTTTTTTTTTGACGGATATATACATATATATATGGTGACTCTTTGATGACTTTATTTATTTTTCTTAATGGGGACAACTATTTTTTTTTTTTTTTTTAATTTTTATTTTTGTTATAATAATTTGTCTGAGGGAAAGTAAGATGGGTTGAAATAATTTGCTTTTTCCTATCATTTGCTCTGTCGTTTATATTTATTTCTACCAACAATTATACCTTCTTATTTCTTCCTCTTATTTTTATTTTTTATTGCCGATTGCCACGTGCAGTGCATGGGGGGATTCGGGTGGGT
>NW_001849416.1:5886-9371 GCF_000209065.1 Trypanosoma cruzi
CAAGAGACATGTTGTGATGATTGGGGTGTCAGGCTGCAGTGGATCCGGCAAGACAGTGTTGGCGAATCGCCTTGTGGAGCTTTTAAACTCGCCGCTGCGGCCAATTGCTATTGAAGATTTTTTTGACGAGGCCACATGTGAAGCGTTGGGCACATGGGAGGACCCACGTTGCATACGCAGCAGAGACTATGCGAGGTTTCTTTGTGAGATTCGAAAACGGCTTCAGAGCGATGGTCTGTCTGCCGCTGAATGTCTACAAGATCTGGTCGGGGCGTCTGCATTTTTGCGCTCTCAGCCTGCTGGGTCATTGGCGACAGTCTCGTCTCGAGACTCCCCTTTAGATGCTTCATCCAGAGAGCATTTGGGGGAATTTGCGGCGTCATTCCAATACACCACGGAGGCTGTGGCTTCGAGTGAACGGTGCGAAAATAAAGAGACCATATATGTTGTGTGCGAGGGGTTTCTTTTGTTTTTGGATCAAACGGTGTGCGATGCGTTGGATTATTTTCTTCTGATTGACATTGACGAAGAAACGGCTTCTCTGAGGCGATTTTTGCGTTTGCCTCGTCGTCATTTGCGCCATCAAGGCTATACAGAGCGTATTGAACATATGTTTCGTTCTCGGAAGAGTCTTTTGCGACTTGCCGCTTCCAATACAAGTCATGCGATGCTTCCTCCATCTTTTGCGTATTTGCTTTCAAACCTGCAGTATGTTCCTCCGTTGCCTTCCGTGACGGGTGACTATGAGCGGTTTTGGTTGCAGCGGGAGTATCTGCAGCATTCACCTCCAATGCCACCAACTGGTGATAACGGCAGGCACGCGGCGTCGCCGTACGCATGGATGGAGGTGAAGGATCCACTTTACGTCACACGTACACTGCAACAGTCACGATTGGCTAAATCTGATGGGAATGAATTGAAGAACACTACTCTTTCTTTTGATTTTGATCAAATTACTGTTGATGATGTGACGACTAATGGGGCTTTGAATATTGACAGGATTTCCATTTTACAAAAGCAATACTTTGAGTTTCGCTACTGGTTCTTCTATGAGGTTTTGTACTACCATCGTCAACTGTCGCCCTTGGCTCAGGAGAATATTACCGGAACGTGCCAGCGAAGGTCTTGTGGAGAGGATGCGTTTTGCCCTATTGTGCATGTAACTTCGGGTGTGGATGTGCCGGATGCCAAGTTGGATGAGGCGCTACTCTCATTTGTACATTACGTCATGCAGCCGCCGTAAAGTGGTGACATTTGTAACGCCAGGATGCGATATATATATATATATATATATATTCCTATGATGTAATTGTCCTTTTATTTTGTCTGGTGTGCGACTGTTTCTCTGCCTGTTATTGTTTTTATTTATTTATTTATTTTCTTTCTTTCTCACGTGATGACATCTCCATGCGTGCATTTACTTCCCCTCCCTCTCCACTTTTTTCTTTTTTTTCCTTTTTTTCCATTTTTTTTTTTTTTTTTTTTTTTAAAGGAAACAAAAACGACAACAAATAATTGTGACGCTGAAGCGCAAGAATAAACAAAGAGGAAGAAAGGAAAGAAAAAAAGAAAATAATAATAAAAAAAAACAAAAAAACAAAGACAAGGGTTGAATAAAAACAACATCATCTAAACATGCATTCGGTGCCTGCGTACAATGCGTACTACTGGGTGGAGAGCCACGACAGCGGCTGCCTGCGTTTCTTTCGTGCGCTGCTGATGGGGATGAATATATTACTGACAGCCGGAGCTGTTGCAGGCCTTGCCGTTGGTTTACTGGAGCGCAGCACAATGGAGAAAACATTGAAAAACTTATGCCAGTCCTGTCAAGCAATTTTCATTGCGTACATTTCCGTTTTCAGTGGACTTCTTCTCTTTTCACTTCTCGGCTTCTTTGCACTTTGCACCCGTAACACTTTATTGCGTGTGTTGTATTTTATTTATCTTTTTGTGGTGTTTTTGGGTGCCTTCAGCAGCTCCATTGCGTACGTTCTTGTCAGCACGGATCGAGTGAACCTGCAGACGGGTTGGGATAAATCTGCCGTGAGTAATGCGGAGGGGATGTGTTCACTGGAGTTGCAGTTTCACTGTTCTGGCTGGAAGGAGCTTTGCAACACCTCAAATATGGAGTTTATGAACCCCTTGATCCGAAAAAGAAAACAGTTGTCATTGGGAGAAGGGGCATTGAGGGATGTAAATACGGCTGAGATGTTGTCTCATACTTCGAATAACAACTCTGATTCTAAAATCATCTGCCCAACCTGCAGTGAGGAGGATCAAAAGGAAATCAATGGATACAACGTGACATGTGAATCCGTTGTGATGGGGACAATCAAAGAACATTTGAAGGAAGTACTACCGATTGGGCTATCCATCACAACTATTGCTCTTCTTGGAATGATCGTGACATGTCTAATACAACATGAAACAAATTACGAAACATATTACGGCGGCCGTTACTACCGTGTGTAACGGTGCGAACCGACATTACGTGCAAAAAAAATATATATAAATACACATGAGTGTATTTTGCTGCCCACGCTGACCTTTCTTGTTGTCTTCTCCCCCCCTTTTTTTTTTTCTTTGAGTTTTGTTTCTTATTTTCCATGTTGTTGTTTTTGTTGTTTTTATGTGAGCTTTTTACGTATCTCTCGAATGCGTTTATTATTATTGTTTTTTGTTCCCCTCCCCTCGTGTGTGTCTATCAATCTGTGTTTGCATGCATGCATGTATGAAATGCCACCATGTGCACACAAACACTCACACACACTCACACACGCTCCCTGGTGATTTGTATGCAGACATTTGTGTGGGCGAATGCCTTCGAGAGCGCCGGCGAAAGGAGATTGAGAGGGAGTGAGGTGGAAAAAAACAAACAAACAAACAGAAAAAAAAAAAAAAAAAAGGGGAAATGACTGAAATATAAAAAAAAAGAATGAAATTGACGATTAAAAAAAGAAAGGAAAAAAGGACGTGCGGAATTCAAAGACAAAAGCGAAAAAAACGAACAAACAAACAAAAAAAGAAGGATAAATTGACTGAAGGTGCAGGAATGCTGGCGATCCAAACACACGAAAGGAAAGAAAAAAAAAAAAAGGGAAAAAAGGGACTCCCTTAAAAGAACAACAGACACACACAGAGAGACAGAGAGAGACAGAGAGGGACACATGGAGGACGGAAAAGGGGAAGAAGGCAGTGGAAAAAGAGGGCAAGAAAGAAAGACACTTCGTTAATATAAATATGTGAGTGTACATGTCTCTCTGTGTCTCTCTGTGTGTGTGTGTGTCTCTTGTTCTTTTAAGGGAGTCCCTTTTTTTTTTTTTTTTTCTTTCCTTTCGTGTGTGCGTGTGGCCTTCATTATTATTATTATTATTATTGATCCATCGCTGCCGTTGTAAGCGTCATTGGCGTTGAATTGGATTATTGCGTGTGAGTTTATTTTACTTTTTTTTTTCTTTTTTTTTTTCATCTTCCCCCCCCCCCCC
>NW_001849416.1:9471-11929 GCF_000209065.1 Trypanosoma cruzi
CCCCCCCCCCCCCCCCCCCCCCCCCCCCCTCCTTCAGTCCGCCTGTTTCTTCGAGTGTCTGCGTGTGTGGACGTTATGAAGGCTTTTCCTCCCGCCTCCTCCTCGCCTGCTGCGGTGGAGATTTACGGATGGGCGTGTGGGAGAGTTTACACGTGTCTTTTTTTATTATTCCTTTTCTTTTCTTCTTATTTTTGCTTGTGTCCTCCGCAGCGAAGAGAGAGAGAGAGAGGCGGCCGAAAGGAAAAAAGAAAAAAAAGGGGGGAAGGAGGACGGGAGGGGGTCTCCATCACTCACCCACGCACCCACACAAAAACACACACACGCCTGCCACCAAAATTTGAAGAGTTCTGCAGAATAAAGAAAGAAAAGAGAGAAGGAGAGAGCAGAAGAATTAATAAATAAATAGCACTAGCATCAACAGGAAACTGGCAAATCAAGACAAGGCAATATATATATATATATACATATTTAAGCCAACAACATCAACCAAAAAACAAGACAAACAAACAAACAGAGAAGGAAAAAACAACAACAACACAAAACGTAAAAAAAGGAAAACAATGTTTGGGGAAAAAGTGAAGGCGTCGCTTGTCCTGCACGGTGGTGAATGTTTTGAGGGCTACTCTTTTGGTTGCGAGGAGAGTGTGGCGGGTGAGGTTGTTTTTGCCACTGGCATGGTTGGGTACCCGGAGGCAATGACTGACCCGTCCTATCAGGGGCAGATTCTTGTCTTGACATCGCCAATGATCGGAAATTACGGCATCCCTCCAATTGAGACGGATCATTTTGGCTTGACTAAATATTTTGAGAGCATGGGCGGAAAAATACATGTGAGTGCAGTGGTTGTTTCAGAGTACTGCGATGAGCCGGCACATTGGCAGATGTGGGAGACTCTTGGACAGTGGCTGCGACGAAATAATATTCCAGGCATCATGATGGTGGATACACGCCATATCGTATTAAAGTTACGTGAGATGGGTACAGCTCTTGGTAAAGTTGTTGTCAATGATAAAGATGTACCTTTTTTCGATCCTAATGTGCGTCATTTAGTAGCTGAAGTCAGCACAAAGACACGCTCTACATATGGACATGGAACACTTGTCATTCTTGTCATTGATATGGGTGTGAAGCTTAACTCATTGCGGTGTTTGCTAAAGTATGATGTGACACTCATTGTGGTACCACATGACTGGGACATCACAAAGGAAACATACGATGGCCTTTTTATTTCCAACGGTCCAGGTAATCCACAGATGTGCACAAAAACCATTGAACATGTTCGATGGGCTATTACGCAAGATAAACCGATCTTTGGTATATGTATGGGAAATCAGATTTTAGCACTTGCTGCTGGAGGTTCCACATACAAGATGAAGTACGGCCATCGTGGACAGAATCAACCTTCGACGTGCCGTTCCGATGGACATGTCTTTATTACGACACAAAATCATGGCTTTGCTGTGGATTTTAAATCCGTTTCTCAGGATGAGTGGGAGGAGTGTTTTTACAACCCTAATGATGATAGCAATGAGGGATTACGTCATCGTACAAAGCCGTTTTTCTCTGTACAGTTTCATCCGGAAGGACGTTGTGGTCCGCAGGATACGGAGTATCTATTTGGTGAATTTATTGCACATGTAAAAGAATCTAAAGTGAAGGAGGCCTCTAAATATAACCCCGGAAAGTTCTTGTATTGGGGGCAGGTGGCATTGTCATTGCACAGGCTGGCGAGTTTGACTACAGTGGCTCGCAATGCCTTAAAGCGTTGAGTGAAGAAGGTATAGAGACCGTGCTTGTTAATCCTAACATTGCGACGGTACAAACAGACGATGAAATGGCGGATCAAATTTATTTTGTACCCGTCACCGCAGAAGCTGTGGAACGCGTCATTGAAAAGGAGAGACCAGATGGAATCATGTTGGCATGGGGAGGTCAGACGGCGTTAAACTGTGGTCTGGAAATGGATCGACTTGGTATTCTCAAGAAATACAATGTGCAGGTTCTTGGTACGCCTATTTCTACCATTACCGTAACGGAGGATCGAGATTTGTTCCGTAATGCACTCTTACAGATTAACGAACACGTAGCGAAGTCATTAGCTGTGACATCGATAGAGGAGGCGGTAGGAGCGTCAAAGGTCATTGGATTTCCGTTAATGTTGCGCGCAGCATACTGCCTTGGCGGTCAAGGTAGCGGCATTGTTTACAATGAAGAAGAATTACGTCATAAGGTGGGTGTGGCACTTGCTGTTTCGCCGCAGGTTCTGTTGGAGGAGAGTGTGGCTGGATGGAAGGAAGTGGAGTATGAGGTGGTGCGTGATATCTACGACAACTGCATCACGGTTTGTCACATGGAGAACTTTGACCCGATGGGTATTCATAGCCGGTGAATCCATCCGTTGTTGCCCCCTCACAGACGTTGACGAACGATGAGTACCACATGTTGCGAAGTGCATCTA
>NW_001849416.1:12029-19583 GCF_000209065.1 Trypanosoma cruzi
AGTATGAGGTGGTGCGTGATATCTACGACAACTGCATCACGGTTTGTAACATGGAGAACTTTGACCCGATGGGTATTCATACCGGTGAATCCATCGTTGTTGCCCCCTCACAGACGTTGACGAACGATGAGTACCACATGTTGCGGAGTGCATCTATTAAAATCATTCGTCATCTTGGTATTGTTGGCGAATGCAACATCCAATACGGTCTTGATCCCAGTTCACACCGCTATGTTGTAATTGAGGTTAATGCACGTCTTTCTCGTTCCTCCGCCTTGGCATCAAAGGCAACAGGATACCCACTTGCACTCGTTGCGGCAAAGATTGCTCTTGGCAAAGGCCTTTTTGAGATTGCGAATGGGGTCACCAAGACAACAATGGCGTGCTTTGAGCCGAGCTTGGATTACATCGTCGTGAAAGTTCCACGCTGGGATCTCAGCAAGTTCAACATGGTGAGTCAGAACATTGGTTCTATGATGAAGAGTGTGGGTGAGGTGATGGCGATTGGTCGCACCTTTGAGGAGGCACTGCAAAAGGCACTACGCATGGTGGATCCGTCACATACGGGCTTTGATGTCCCTCCAAGACTGGAGGCAAAGAAGAATTGGGATTATATGCAAGATTTGAAGGTCCCTACACCAGACCGCATCTTTGCGATTTGCCGAGCCCTCCATGAGGGTGTTTCCGTGGAGACGATACATGAGATGACAAGGATTAATTTATTTTTTCTTAATAAGCTGCATAAACTTATTTTGTTACAGAATCATATGTTACAACAATATAAGGGGAAGATGAATACCATGCCACGTGATTACCTTTTGAAAATGAAAGCAAATGGTTTCAGTGATGCTCAGATTGCAAAGTATTTTTTGTGTACGGCGGATGATGTGCGTGAAAGGCGTATGGAATTGAAAATCACACCGAAAGTTAAGCAAATTGATACCGTGGCCGGTGAGATCCCTGCTTCTCAGTGCGGTTTTTTGTATACCAGCTACAACGCATACCACGATGATGTGGAATTTACAGAACGTATGTATGCTGTTCTTGGCTGCGGTGTTTACAGGATTGGTAACAGTGTGGAATTTGATTACGGCGGTGTCCTTGTCGCACGGGAACTGCGTCGACTTGGTAAGAAGGTGATTCTGATTAACTATAACCCTGAAACTGTCTCCACCGACTACGATGAGTGTGATCGTCTGTACTTTGAGGAGGTCTCTGAGGAGACGGTGCTTGATATTTTGCTGAAGGAGCGTATTCAAGGCGTTGTCATCTCACTTGGTGGACAAATTGTGCAAAACATGGCACTACGTCTCAAGCAGCATGGCCTCCCGATTCTCGGTACCGATCCTGTCAATGTCGACAAGGCGGAAAACCGCCACAAGTTTTCCAAAATGTGTGACGAGCTCGGTGTACTGCAGCCGGAGTGGATTCTTTCTACAAGTGTAGAGCAGGTGCATGAATTTTGTAAACAGGTTGGCTTCCCTACTCTTGTGCGACCGAGTTATGTCCTGAGCGGATCCGCGATGGCCGTTATTGCGAGTGCGGCGGACATTAACCGTTATCTTGAAGAGGCAGCCCTTGTCTCTGGGGAACATCCTGTTGTTGTCAGCAAGTACTACGAGGGGGCGATGGAGTACGATGTTGACATCGTTGCCCACCATGGTCGAGTGCTCTGTTACGCCATTTGTGAGCACGTGGAGAATGCTGGTGTCCACTCGGGCGACGCAACGATGTTTTTACCACCACAGAACACGGAGAAGGAAGTAATGAAACGCATCTACAACACCACCGCACTTATTGCGGAGGAGCTTGACGTTGTTGGTCCCATGAATATTCAATTTCTTTTCACGAAGGATAAACAACTGCGTGTGATTGAGGCAAACATTCGAAGCTCGCGTTCTGTTCCATTTGTCTCAAAGACGCTTGGCATATCATTTCCCGCCGTGATGGTGTCGGCATTTCTCTCTCAACACGACTCCAACCTTGTGCCGATCAAACGTGCGAGGATGACACACATTGGCTGCAAGGCATCTGTGTTCTCATTTAATCGCCTCGCCGGTGCGGACCCTATTCTTGGGGTGGAGATGGCGTCCACGGGCGAGATTGGCGTTTTTGGGCGCGACAAGAAGGAGGTGTTCCTCAAAGCGATGCTCTGCCAGAACTTCCGGTATCCACAGCGTGGTGTGTTTATCAGCTGCGATGTGGACGCAATGGCAGAGGACCTCTGCCCCTACTTTGAGCGCATCGCGCATCGATTTCCCGTCTTTACCTCGAAGCAGACCTCACGCGTGCTGGCAGATTATGGCATTCCACACACCGTCCTGACGCAGCGTCATGAGGACAGCGAGCCAACATTTGATACGGCGGTCGCTGTAAAGGAAAAGTTTGATCTTGTCATTCAGCTTCGTGATAAGCGTCAGGACTTTATGCTTCGGCGTTGCACGCAGGAGAATGCCACGCCCGACTATTGGATTCGGCGACTTGCGGTGGATTACAATCACTCCCTGCTTACGGAGCCCAATGTGGTGCGCATGTTCTGTGAGACTCTTGATGTGGATGTGAAAGAGATTGAGATTGAACCCTTTCGCCACTACGTTCCACGAGTCTATAACAAAATGGAGAATGACAATTACACCATGCTGCACCGCCACAAGGTCGGTCTGTGTATCACCTCCACGAATGACAGTAAAGTGCTTGCGATCAGTCTGAGGGAGGAGAAAATTGCACTGACATGTTTCCACGCATGCCTTGGTGGCATAAAAAACAACAGTGAGGAGATTGCCGAACAATTCCGCTCGATTGGAGTACCAGTAGAGCTCATCGACCTCCGCACTGAGATGGCAGAGCTTGGGTTTGACATGGTGATGGCTATGGTTGACGATGACACGAACAACTGGCACCTGCAGAAGCTAAGCTTGCATGTTATGGGTTTGTATTTGCTTCAGGCCATGCGGATGCGCCATATGACGGTTGTGGCACAAAGTTCTTCTCGGGGAAAGAAGGATCTGAACTTTGAGCGATATGTTCGCACTTTTTTCCCACAAATGGGCGTCTACAACCCATGGCGTGATCCAAGTCTACTGGACCAGTTCCCCAGCGAGGCCCACAAGGTTGCCTTTTTGCGCATGCACGGGGTGGAGGCCAGAATCGCCCAAGTTGAGTCACACAGCAGTGTGTGCGGCATCACGTATACTTTTTCAGATACGCGTAGCATGCCAACGCCGCAGATGGTGCGCCCATTGCGGGATTGCCTCTCTGTGCCGGAGTTCTGTTCTCTCACCTTTCGCAGTGCTCGATGCACCAATATCAACAGAACAGAGGTGACTCCGCTGCAGGCACTTCAAATGGCGAATGAGATTGCTGGCCGCAATGGAATTGGGTTGGTGCGTACGCGCGAAGGGGTTATGTACGAGACGCCTGGCATGACGATGCTTTCAAAGGCTCTTCGCTTCTTGTACGATGTCTGTTTTGACCGCGGCGCGGCAGACATGTTCCGCTTGTACTCGGGCCACCTGGCATCACAGCTGGCAACGCAGGGCCTGATGGAGCGACATACGCAGTCCGCGCTGGAGGCTATTCGCTACCTCACAAACGAAGTGGACGGTGTTGTAGAAGTTGAGCTGAATCAGGGTGAAGTCATTTTCTTGAAAGTGTCACACGTGAGAAAGCCAGCGAAGAAGCGTGTGGTGAAGCTCATGACGGAGGAGGAGCTGGAAGATGTATTCCAACCCGGCAATGGCTCCTTCAGCGACGTTCAGTGGTGACACCGAGTGCTTCTTTAAAAAGTACATACATACTTATATATGTATCTATATATATATATAGATATAGATATAAAGAAAACTGAAACGGAAACAAAAAAAAAATAAAATTACGGAGAAATAAACAAAAGCGAGGATTAAAATTAAACCAAAGCAAACAAAATGTGTTTTTTTTCTTTTTTTTTTTGGATTTGACTTTATTTATTTTTTAGTTTCTTGTTGTCTTTACTTTTTGACACAATGGATTGGTCACGATGTCTTCCTTTTCACCCACGCACGACGTCCATTTTATTTTCTCTTTGGGAGGGAGGGAGGGTGGCTCGGTTTGTGTCATGTTGTTGGGTCAGTGACTCTCTCGCCAATGGCATGCGTCTCCATCTGTGCCTGAGGCGTACATGCATTGAAAAAAAAAAAAAAAAAGAAAAGAAAAACGTGGAGGCACAAAAACGCCGTTGGGTGCGCGGCACAACGAAGAAAAGAGGCCAAAAAAGAAGCAGGTGAGAAAAATGAAATAAAGTATATATATATATATATATATATATATATATGCTTTTTTTTGTTTTTATTTTCTTGAATAGTTTCGATGGCACGTACTTCTTACGGCAACACGTGCCCTCAGACTTCATGGTGTTGCTGCCCTGTTCCAGCGCCACGCGTCTGGTCCGGGCGCCACGATGAGGCTGTTAAACATAAAATTATGAGGTGAAGGAAGCGATATATATATATATATATATATTTGGCCGAAGAAAAGATATGGATGCACATGCATATTTATCTGCATGCCGTTTTAACTGCGGTCTCGAGTTTTTTGCAAAATACCGGCAGAAATAATAGGCATTTATGTGGCATAAGTGAGGCTACATATTCATTCATACAGAAATGCATACATTACGGATAAAAGGGGGAACGAGAGGGTCTTACAATGTGAGCAGGAATGCGATAAAACTTTATATGAGCAATTTAGGAAATCAGCTAGATGCTATTATGAAGTGGTAGTAGCATTTTCACCACCGTGGCATGTGAAAGTGCTGCGGTGTTTCCTACTGAGGGAAAAAAGTATTGATTGGAGGGAGAGAGGGTGAAGGGTTTAGGCGGTGTTTGAGATTAAATTTTAACGCAAAATTTTTTATTTTTTATTTTTATATTTTTAAATTTAATTTAATTTTTTTCTTATTCTTTTTTTTTTTTTTTTTGGTTTCTCCTGTGGAGGGAGTCAATGAAGAGCAGTCGGGTGATGGCTGTTGGGTTAAAAGGGGAGGTGACTTGCGGGCAAGCCACATCAATTTTCCTTTTGTTTATTGCGTTCTTGTTGCCTTGTCCTGCATGCTTCCCTCTAACCGTCTTTTTATGCGGAGTGGCTTGCGGCGATTATCTCGAGTGTAGTGGCGTCTGGACTTGGGGGTAGTGAAGCAGGGAGAAGGGACACGCAAGTGACGTCCATGACGCGGGTGGAACTGCCCGTACTTGTTGACTGCCACGTCCACTTTCGCGAGCCCGGCCTGGAGCAGAAGGGTGACATGCGGAGTGAGTCCGAGGCGGCCTACGCGGGTGGAATCGGTGTGGTGTGCGACATGCCCAACACAAAACCACCAACGCAGACGATCACAGCGTTTACTGAGAAGGTGCGTCGTGCCAAGGCGGTGGAGAAATTGTGCGACATTCGCTTATTTTTTGGTGCTACCGCCCACGAGCATCTGCAGGAATTGGAGACGCTGTGGACACAACCGCAACACGCGGCTCTCAAGGCCCGCTGTGCCGGACTGAAGCTTTATCTTGACAACTCCACTGGGAACCTCAAGAGCAGCGCGGATGTGACGGAGGCCGCCTTTGAACTTTGTGGCAAACTTGACATTCCGCTCGTGGCGCACTGCGAACACGCGACGCACAATGACGAAGCTTGTTCTGCGAACCCTTACACAGGGCCGGCGTCGCACTCATTGCGACGCCCGGTTCATTCAGAGTCTGCGTCCATCGCCTACGGTATTGAATTGGCCCGACGTCACGGCACACGCCTGCATGTCGCTCATCTTTCAACAGGTGAAGGTCTGGAGCTTGTCCGTCAGGCGCGGGCAGAGGGGCTGCATGTCACGACGGAGGTGACGCCGCATCATCTGTTTTTGACGACGGGGGATTATGGTTGCTGTGGGGCGCGGGTGAAGGTGAATCCTCCTGTGCGTCCCCCGGAGCATCATGAGCGGCTCTGGGAGGGTGTGCTGGACGGCACAGTGGACTGCATTGGTACTGACCACGCACCACACACGCTGGAAGAGAAAAGCGACGCGACGAACCCGCCAAGTGGAATGCCTTCTATTGAGGTGGTTGTTCCGTTGCTTCTCACAGTTTGTGCGGGGCGCTGGCCGCACCCAACAGCGGCAATGCCGAAGGCAATTGAGGCACGAAGACTGACAATTGGGGACATTGTGCGGCTCATGCACACTAACCCCAACCGTATCTTTGGCCTAGGGCTATCGGAGAAAAGCCAGCGTTTCTTTGACCTCTCCATGGAGTGGGTTGTGAAGGAGTCTCAATTGAAATCCAAGTGTGGCTGGTCGCCGTACGCGAACTGGCATCTTGTTGGTAAGGCTATTTAGGTATTTTTATGGTATTGGTGTCGTTGCCCTCACGGGTTGTAAACGAACGCGGGGTGGGTAAGTAGGAGACATGGAAGAGGGGGATGGTGAAGTAAGCTCCTTCTGGAGTGCTGCTGCCACGACGCCTAGCGGCTGTCATGCTGTGTAGTCTTCAGGTCTTTACGTGGCGTTGATGTTGTTTTATTAAATTTTTTTTTTTTAATAAATGGATTTCCCGTTGATGCTTACAAATGCGGCTGCAGTCCGAGAGCAAAGGAGCAACACGGCGTCCAGTTATCAGGCGTGACAAAACGTGCCCGCAGGAAAAAAAAAAAGAGGATTACTTTATCCTCATCAACACTGAATTTGAAGATAAGGCGAGAAAAAACAACAACAAAAAAAAGAGAAAAGAGAAGGGGAGTTATGCCCATGGCTTTCTTTGATATGCTCAATGAGCGGGCAAAGTCGACGCTGCTCTGCATTGGGTTGGACCCCCGCGCAAAGACAGCAGCGGAAGCTGCAGAGGAGTGCATGCGTCTGATTGACGCTACAGCGGAATACGCCGCCGCATACAAACCAAACGCCGCTTTTTTTGAGTTTTTTGGTGGGGAGGGTTGGAAAGCACTGCAACAGGTGATTGCTCACGTTCCTGCCAACATTCCCGTTATTCTGGATGCTAAGCGTGGCGACATTGCTGATACTGCAGAGGCTTACGCCAAGTCTGCCTTTGAGCATCTCAAAGCTCATGCAATTACGACGTCCCCGTACATGGGTGGCGACTCCCTCTCGCCGTTCCTGCAGTACGCATCGAAGGGTGTGTTTGTCCTCTGCAAGACCTCCAATAAGGGCTCCAATGAAATTCAGTGCCTCCGCGTGAACGGCCGCCACCTGTACGAGTTGGTCGCAGAGCACGCAGAGACAGTGTGGAACTACAACAAGAACGTTGGTCTTGTTGTGGGCGCCACAGATCCGATTGCTCTCAGCCGCGTGCGAGTGCGTGCCCCGACGCTGTGGTTTCTTGTCCCTGGCATTGGTGCTCAGGGCGGTGATCTCAAGGCAGCTCTGAACGCTGGCCTCCGTGCCGATGGCAGCGGTTTGTTGATCAACGTCTCACGTGCTGTGGCACGTGCGAAGGATCCCCGCGCGGCGGCCAAGAAGCTTTGTGAAGACATCAATCTTGTTCGCTTTGGCAGGCTTGCTCCACCGATCTGGCTGCGGCGCTT
>NW_001849416.1:19683-37683 GCF_000209065.1 Trypanosoma cruzi
AGGCAGGGGCGATCACGCAGCAGCAGATGAAGGACGTCCACTCTTTTATGGCGGAGGCCAGCAGTAAACTCTGATATGGCATCTGTGAGCTTCTCAGTCGCAATTGACAAGAATAAAGGGAGAGGGATCAAATGAAGTGCATAGAAACTGGACGTGCGATAAGACGGCGTGGGTCGCACCCAATACACATACATACACACACACTGCATTACTTGGATGAGACAAACACAAAACAGGAACATTGGAATAAATCTCTTATCGGCATGCCATTATCTCGAATAGTAAACCTATTCACCGTTTGCACTGCATACACATATGCGTGTCGTGTCCGCAGCGGACCCGTTTGGGGACTTCCTTGCTGCGGAGAGGCGGATGGACAAAAGGAACACTGCCAGTGAGGGAATTGGAAGGGCGGGAGATTTTCTGAAGAGAAAACAACAACAAGAAAGAAATAACTGTACAACCAGACTTCACCAAAAGGATAAGAAAAAAAAAAAAAAAAAAGGGCGAGGCTTAATTGGCAAGCAATGAATGATGATACGACGGCTTTGATGTTGGATTTAGCTTCTGATGACAAGAAGCATTAAGTGATATTTACCGAGGCGTGCCTTTTTTTTTTTCTTTTGCTTTGTGGATGTGTTTGTGCTGCCACCGTGCGTGATTGTTGAGGTCGGGGCCGTGCCGCATGTATCGCTTCCATCCAGCTGTGCCTTTTGCTGTGCTGATTTGCCTCCCTGTGCTCTTCTTCTTTTTAGCTCCTCCCACAGCACACGTACACAGTCACATGAGTATTTGCACAGTGCTCAGCAGGAGTGCTTTGGTGATGGAGATACTTTGTCTTGCGTTTCTTGCTGACATGTAGAGGCCGCTGCGTGTGTGACTGCGGTGGAATCACGGTGTCATTGGATGGGTGCGTGTGGACGCCTTTTTTTCATTCCGCTGGGTGCTGGCTGACGCGGCTGCACGATGCCCGCCATGCGTGAAGGTGTTGCCTGCTCTTGGGGTCATTCTTCTCTCTTCTCTGCGTTTTTGCACTGCCGGGTGCGTGCGTCGCACGGTGTGTCCTGGCGCATGACGGACGGTTCCACGATGGCCTCCTCTGACGATGACAGTCGCTGTGCTCTCGTCACACATCCACACACTCTTCCCTGTCCCTCTGTGGGAGTGATTGCTTCAATAGCGTGGTCTACGGCAGTGGCAGCTGGTGCTCTGGAGGAGGACGAGGCGCCGAAGAAGGAATAAGGGGACGAACCCGCTGGATGAGCTGCCGCTGATCCCGTTCTTGCTGGAAGCGTTAAACCGCGAGTACAGTAAGACGGACACTCGGACGGTTGCTGCTCCGCATTTCTTCCAGCACTGCGACGCCGCCGGCTACACGTTTTTTGGTGCCACAAGGAGAAGGACAACAAGATGCGGTGCATGACGGCCAACCTGATCGGCATTTGGTTGCAGCGCATGGGGCACGTGCGCCAGTACGCGTTGGGCGTTGCGCTCGTGATTGTGGAGGAGAGGCGGCACGACATTGTGGCGCTGTGTGTGTTGCGCGGCCGGGGCATGCCGGCGATTGTGGAGGACATGGAGCTGCTGGACTGAGGGAGGATGTGGCGTACGTTGCGGCGCAGCGGGAGCGCATGACGGACTACCTGTGCTGGGAGGGCCCGACGATTTCGAGGCCTGTGCTGGAGGGGCGCGTGTTGAAGTGAGCGTGGCGTGCCTGTGAGGGCCTGAGGAGAGGGACAAGGAGCGCTTCTCTTTCTTTTGTTTTGATTGTTGTTGGACCGCGCTCACCCAATTGTTGTTGTTGTGTTGCATGACTCTCGTTGCTGGATGGGACGGTGCGTGGTTGTGGGAATTGTCTCTCACTTTGCTTTTGCTCTGCGTTGACTTGTTGTTAGTTTGTGCTGAAGGCTGCACGCAAGTGACAGGAGTGATGGCGATGATGATGACTGGCCGTGTGCTGCTGGTGTGTGCCCTCTGCGTGCTGTGGTGCGGTGTTAGTGTGGTGGCTGTGCCGGCGGCCGATGTTTCTGGCGGAGGTGATGGCGGTGCGGATGTTAGTGGACGTCAGCCGAAACCACCACAACTTGAGACGACACCGTCAAACATCCAAGACCCAAAAAGACCATCAGCAAATGTTGATGAGCCAATGCTCGAAGTTGCCGCTACATCTTTGGAGGGAACCGGTGGAGATGATGTTGAAGATGGAGATGGAGAAGATGAAGAAGAAGGGCAATTGGTACGAAAGGATAATGAAGGAATTCGAGCACAAGAGCAACACGATGAACACGATAGACAAAATGATCAACATGACGGGGAAAAGGAACGAAACGCCAATGATCCAAAATCAGGAAAAGAAGGAAAAACGCCTGGAAAAGACCCAGCGAAAGAGACAGGCTTGCAGTCAACTCCCGAGGACGACTCACCGTCACATTTACCGAATGATGCTCGAAGAGGCAATACGCAGGAACCCCGAAATGCGAGTCCGCCAGGAAATGATGATCGCAAACAAGATTCATTAAATGTGTCGCAGGATGCACCAATCAAATTTACACCGGATACAATTTTGTCATCCTCCTCTACAGGTGGCAACGGTGCTGACAACAGTCACGAAAACCAAAGGGAAGCGAAGAATGCTCAACAGGCTTCCGCCGGAGTAAAACAACACGACGCGGAGTCTGGCGAAAAATCTGCTGCTCCGACAAAAGGCGAGGGAGAATCACAGTTGCCAGTCACAGCCGATGAAAAAACGAGCAATACGACCATACCTGGTATCAGCGTCAGCAGCTCTGCAGCAACTACGGCCGTGCGGTCTGAAACTAGCACAGAAAGCAGTCGGACAATCAGTGATTTGAGCCCATCTTCCTCTGAGGACGATGCACTACCCAAAAACACCCCCGATGGTGATGACGCATCACACATCACAGAAGATGTGGTCTCTCCGATTGCAGGAACCCCAATACCACAACAAACCGCCGCTCAAACAAATCATACGCCTACGCCTGATGACAGTGACAGCAGCACCGCGGCTCCTCCAGCGGGAGAGTCAGACGCTGCCACAACCACAACCCCGAACAATCATGATGCGCGTAGCCTCAACAACAATGGCAACAATACATTCACAGAAGAAGTGGATCAGAAGGAAGCAACAAGAAAACCCAAAAGCGCACCAGAAAGCACTGACACTGCAGCAGCCAACAGTGAAGCATCCACAACAGCCATAAACATTTCCACTAACACAACAAACAAAACAACCACCGGCGACAGCGACAGCAGCACCGCTGTCTCCCACACCACCTCCCCTCTTTTGCTTCTTCTTGTTGTTGCGTGTGCGGCTGCTGCTGCGGTGGTGGCCGCGTGAGAGTGAGGGAGAGAGAGCCGTGCACCGCCCGCACACACACTTGTCTTTCACTCACTCTCTGTGTGTGTCCCCTTGCATGGACTCTCGCCCTCACCTCACCCCACGAAGCACACACGTAATGTGCCCATTGTATATATTGCATGCACACCCATGCAGGCCCGTTGGTGCTCTCTTTTGCACGACACGCACCGCTGCCGTCCTGCCTGGCTGCATGGGCGGAGCACCGTAACTGTTTCTGTTTTGTTTTTATTGCATTGAGTGGGCGACCTCTCTCTCTCTCTCCCTGTGTGTGTGTTTTGCTTTACGGGAGCAATGAGAGTGTGTGCGCTGGTCGTCCCACGCTTCGGCTTTTTGTTTTGTTTTTTATTGTTTTGTTGTTGAGCCCACCCATTCCGCGGGCTGCGTGTGTGCGTGATGATATGAGTAATCTGCGTGTGTGCTATCCGCTTCTCCCTATCTTTGCTTTGTTGGGACTCTCTTGTGCTGCACAGCTGCTCTGCAAGTATACACGCTGCCAAACGCACTAGCAGATGCACACGCTATGTTGCGCACGCTGTGGGGCGGCGTGATCGCAGAGGACGCACGCACGTACACGATTGTTGCTGCGGCTGCCCTTGCGAGGAGGGATGACGGATGACCGCGAATTGTTTTGTTGCCGTGCTGCGAGCGTGATTTCCTAGGAGTGCTGCCCATGGGCGGCGTGGCGTTTTGGTGTCTGGGATTATTGCGGATAGGCTTCAGCCCAGCAGCTGCACCGTCCGACGTGTTCCTCCCGCTGTTCGTACGCCGACGGAGGATTCTCCGGCTGTGCGGGGCGATGTGCGGGTGCGTTGGAAGAGACAAGAGTAAAACGACTGGCGGCAGCGCGTGTCTGCTGTGAAGGGCGGCTGTGTGTTTTTTATCCTGCTGGTTTTTCTTTTTGTGAGGGCGTTGTTCAGTGTGTGCTGACGCGTGACGAATAACGACGTGCCAGGCGTGGCTCCTGCTGCTGCTGGTGATGACCGTCGCTGTGTGTTCCCGCTGCACTGTTCTCCCTTCTCGTTTCATTTGTCTGTGTGCGTGAGTTGTTGTTGAGAGTGACTGCGGCAGGGACGATGATGATGATGCCACTCACTGTGGATGGGTGACGGTGTTCGCTGTTTCACTCCTTTTTCCTTAACTTCTCTCTCTCTTACTCACACACAAAGGAAAGAGGTTAATAACAAGCACTAATCGCTACTGTGGAATTGGAAGGCACTGAAAGGACCAACAACAGCACACACACTGCCCACACACACATATTTGTATGCACTCACGTGTTGCTGCAGTGAAGGCACCCCGCACACACAACCGTCGCCGCGTGACCGGATCCAGCGGAAGAAGGAGGGAAGGAAGAGATAGTGAGCCGCAGAGGCCCAACATGTCCCGGCATCTCTTCTACTCTGCGATGCTGCTCCTCCTCCTCGTGTTGATGTGCTGCGGCAGTGGTGCTGCGGGAGTTGCGGGGCAGCCATCTGGTCCCCAGTTTGAATGGAGGGGCATCACTGATGGTGGAGGTGTAACTGTGGAGTCGTTGGGTGCTCCCAGCCTTCTAAAAGTGGGGAATGACGTATTTGCCGTTGCCGAGGCGCAGTGCAAAAAGAACGGTGAAAGCGACATTTTTACTGGCGTTGCATCTCAACCTCTCACGACAAAAACTGCAAACACACCGGAGGAAGTTCTGAAAAAACCCAAAGGTGAGACACGAGTACTGGAGGAAGGTGCCTCCGAAGACCAAAAGAAGAAAGTAGATGTGAGCCGACCAACAACTGCTGTGAAGGGAAGTGATATTTACATGCTTGCTGGAGCCTACAGCAGTAAAGTTGCCACTCCTGGACAGGTTGGTGCGTCTGACGCGACTCAATTGGGACTTTTGCTGGTGAAAGGGAGCGTCAATAGTGAGGATGCAAATAACAAAAAAATTGACTGGAAAGTTACTGAGAGTCCCCCGCAAAGACTGTTTGGCACACAGCCCGATTCCTGGACAAAGCTGATTGGAAGCGGTGGATCGGGTGTTAAGATGCATGATGAGACTCTTGTATTTCCTGTGGAAGGCACGAAGAAGGCGGTGGAGGGCACTGAAGAGGATGGAAAGACTGTCTCACTGATCATACACTCCTCGGATAATACGAATTGGAAGCTGTCGAAGGGGATTTCTGACGGTGGCTGCAGCGATCCCTCCGTCGTGGAGTGGGAGGACGATAAACTCATGATGATGACTGCGTGTGATGGTGGCCGCCGCAGGGTGTACGAGTCCGGTGACAAGGGGGAGTCGTGGACGGAGGCACTCGGGACACTCTCGCGTGTGTGGGGCAACAACAAAAAGGGCGAAGAAGCGAAGACAGTTAGAAGCGGGTTCATCACAGCGACTGTTGGAAATGATGGTGATAAGAGGAATGTGATGCTCGTTACTCTGCCGGTTTATGCCGATAACGACAAGGAAAAGGGCAAACTTCATCTTTGGCTGACGGACAATACGCACATTGTTGATATTGGGCCGATATCCGGTGATGATGACAAGGACGTTGCCGCCAGCTCCCTGTTGTACAACAGTGGCGAGAACACTAATGAGAAGAAGGAGGATGAGTTGATTGCACTGTACGAGAAGAAGGACGGTGGGAAACCATCACCCGGTATGGTCTCTGTGCTTCTGACTGAGCAGCTGAAGCGTGTGAAGGATGTGCTGACGATCTGGAAGGAAGTGGACAAACGTGTCTCCCAGCTGTGCACCTCATTAATTGCTGAGAAGGAGCGTGCCTCAACTGACGATGTCTGCAGCGCTGTTAAGATCACGGCTGGGCTGGTTGGCTTTTTGTCCGGCAACTTCTCTGATAAGACATGGAAGGACGAGTACCTCGGCGTGAACGCCACAGTAAATAATAAAGAAGGGGCGGTGCAGGTAGAAAATGGTGTGAAGTTCACTGGGCGTGGCGCAGGGGCGGAGTGGCCTTTTGGCAGTCAGGGGGAGAATCAGCTGTACCACTTTGCGAACTACAACTTCACTCTTGTGGCGACGGTGTCCATCCACAAAATGCCGGAGGGAGACACCCCCATTCCGTTGATGGGTGTGCGTGCGGGCAGTAATGGCGATGAAAATAATGTACTGCTGGGACTGTCGTACGACAGCGAAAAGAAGTGGCAGGTACTGTGCTGTGACGGAAAAACCGAGGAGCTCAGCAGC
The DNA here is from genome assembly GCF_000209065.1 of Trypanosoma cruzi. Taxonomy (NCBI): domain Eukaryota; phylum Euglenozoa; class Kinetoplastea; order Trypanosomatida; family Trypanosomatidae; genus Trypanosoma; species Trypanosoma cruzi. The sequence continues at coordinate 26,241 of NW_001849416.1, forward strand.
ACTTTGGGGACAGATAAGACGTACCAGGTGGCCATTATGCTACGGAATGGTACCCAGGGCTCCGTGTACGTTGATGGTCAGCGAGTGGGGGGGAATGAAGAATGTGAATTGGGAAATGGTGAGTCGAAAGAGATCTCACACTTCTACATTGGAGGGGATGGAGTCAATGCAGCCAACAAAGAAGGCGTGTCTGTGACTGTGACGAACGTCCTGCTGTACAACCGCCCGTGGGATGACACTGAGATCGCCGCCTTCAATCCGAATAAAGCTCCTATTGAAGTTCAGGTGGACGGGTCTATTGAAGGAAACGCGATTGAGACTTCTCCTGGTGGTGGACGACCGGAGGAACAGAGACAGTCGTTGGGGAGCAGCGGTGCGGACGGTGTATCCGCATCAACGGTGTCCAGTGCCAGGACTTCCTCAGGAGGAGAGGGGTCTGCAACCCAGTTGGTTTCAGAAGAATCTTTCGATGGAAGTAAAAATGTGGGTGGCGCTTCCTCGCCTGGCAGTGACGCAGCGGTGGAGACAGGAGACCGAAGTACGGTGCAGGGAGATGGATCATCAGAAACTCTTGTGGGTACTCCCGCCACAGCAGATGCATATGCCCCTAACGCTGAAGCCATGGGGCACGATGGAACCGCAGTGAATCCTGGGGCGAGCGCGAGCTCAGGTGCGGATGGGGAGACGGCGGGAGGAACGAATGGGCAGGAGAAGGAGGAGATCCATGCACAGAACGGGGACGTAAAGGCTGCGGCCCTCAGCGGCAGTCTTGGGAATGTGTCGCAGGGGAATAACACCGATGCCTGCAGTGTGTGCGGGAGCGGACTGCTGCCATCGCTGCTTCTGCTGTTGGGACTGTGGGGGTTTGCGGCTCTGTGAGGAGTGACGGGCAGCCGCGTGGGAGAATTGCGCCCTCCCCTGCACAGAATTACTTCCAAGAAATGATATTTTCCTTAAGATAATTTTCTTTTTCTTTTGCTGTTCGTAATTTATATTTTTCTTTTTTTAAAAATTTTATTATTATTATTATTATTATTATTTTTCACTCCCCCATCCCATCTTTTTTGCTTTTGGGGCAATCACTATGGACGTTTTTTTCTTTTCTACTCTTCCCTCTTTCAATTGTTTTTTGCTGCACTCTTCCTGCGAGGGGTGCCGTGTGTTTCCCGCCCAACTGCTCCACTCGCACACCCACCGACACGCTCATGACGACGGCCCTGTGCGCCTCGCCTGCTGCACGCATGAGGAGGGGCCGTGACGTGTGGGCGTGCGACGAGGGCCGGTGGGGCGGAGCACACATTTCTTTCCCTCTTGTTTTTTGTTTTATTGCTGCCAGGGCGGGCAGACACCCGCAGCGCCACACACACACAGCCACACCCTGCCGCCGTGTTTTTCTTTTGTTTTGTTTTTTGTCTGTGGATGTGTGTGTGTGCTGCCACCGCGCGTGAAGGGAGAGGAGGGAGGTATTTAGTGTTCACGCATTGTGGTTTCGGGCGTATGAAGGAATTCTTTTCTCCACTCCTTTTCAGCCTTAAAACGAAGCGAGATTTATTGCGCATACACATATACATAAGTAGAGGGTGAAGGCATATTTGTTGCTGCCCATGTTGGAACTGCCGCCAGTAGCGAGCCTGAAGGGCAAAAGCATCACAAGTGCCGAGCAGTTCAGTCGTGCGGATATCTACGCGCTGATTCATCTTGCAAGCGCCATGCAGCGTAAGATTGATGCGGGTGAGGTGCTGAATCTCCTGCAGGGCCGCATCATGACGCCACTTTTTTTTGAGGATTCCTCTCGCACCTTCAGTTCCTTTTGTGCCGCGATGATTCGACTTGGTGGGAGCGTGGTGAACTTTAAGGTCGAGGCGTCATCCATCAACAAGGGCGAGACCCTCGCCGACACCATTCGCACACTGGACTCCTACAGCGACGTGCTGGTGATGCGGCATCCAAGGCAGGACGCGATTGAGGAGGCCCTTTCCGTGGCGCAGCATCCCATTCTGAATGCGGGTAATGGGGCTGGCGAACACCCAACGCAGGCGCTTCTGGACACGCTGACGATTCATTCGGAATTGGGCAGCGTAGACGGCATCACCATCGCGCTGATCGGAGACCTTAAGATGGGGCGAACGGTGCACTCTCTTCTGAAGCTTCTTGTACGCAACTTTTCGATTAAATGTGTGTTTCTTGTCGCCCCGGACGCACTGCAGATGCCGCAGGATGTGCTGGAACCCCTGCAACACGAGATCGCCACGAAGGGAGTGATAATTCACCGCACACACGCACTGACAGATGAGGTCATGCAAAAGAGTGATGTGTTGTACACAACGCGTCTGCAGAAGGAACGGTTTATGGCTTCCACGAGCGATGATGCGGCGGCGTTGCAGTCATTTGCGGCGAAAGCCGACATCACCATCGACGCGGCACGTATGAGGCTGGCGAAGGAAAAAATGATCGTTATGCACCCACTTCCACGCAATGACGAGTTAAGCACTACCGTTGATGCAGACCCACGTGCTGCCTACTTTAGGCAAATGCGGTACGGCATGTTTATGCGCATGGCCATTTTGTGGAGCGTTTTGGCGTGAAGGAGGTGGGGGAAATGTATGGGAGATATATACTCTTGTGTACTGCGGGGGAGGCGGTCCAACTAACGCCATGAGTATTTGATGTGTGACTGTTCCTTCTTTTTTTTTTTTTTTTTACGAATAAAACAACAACAACAGCAAAATAATAAAAATAAAAATAAAAATGAAAAAAATGAAAAGAATGAGAGTGTGTGTGATCGAGCGCAAAACGCAGCCGAAGGTTTAAACCACAACCACCCAAAACAAATATATTACAAAATAAAACGAACGAAATGGGTGGGTCCGTTGACGGGCATAACAATGTGACCGTTTTAAATTAACCAATTGGCATTTTTACAATTACACAGAAAAAGTTACGGAAATATATGGTGGGGAATAACAACTACCACAATAAGGGTTTCCTTTGCTCATTAGTTGTTATTTTCTATTTTTCTTTTATTATTACTATAATATACATATATATGCGCGTGTGCTTGGGGGTGGGTGGTGAGAGATTTCGCCTCAAAGGGAAATGTGTGAGTGGAGGGTGTGAGAGGATTCGATGTAGTTTGGGACGGAGGATGAAAAGAAACGAGTGGCGTGGAACCGGGAGGTGGGGAATGACACTTGAATTCTGTTGCCGTGGCCTCTCTCTCTCTCTCTCTCTATCTTTTTTTTTTTTTCTCCCACGGAGCGGCTGATTGAACTGCGGTGTTATCGTTGTTGTTGTTGTGGTGTTTTTTTTTTTTTTTTGCTGTTGTCTTTTTTTCCCCTTGTCAGGGTGTACGCTACGCAGAAGATGATGTGTCTGAAGCTCAACCTCCTCGACCATGTGTTCGCCAACCCCTTCATGAACGCCGCGGGAGTTCTCTGCAGCACCGAGGAAGACCTGCGCTGCATGACAGCCTCCTCCAGCGGCGCACTTGTGTCGAAGAGCTGCACGAGTGCACCTCGCGATGGTAACCCCGAGCCGCGTTACATGGCCTTTCCACTTGGAAGCATCAATTCTATGGGGCTGCCTAACCTGGGCTTTGATTTCTATTTGAAATACGCCAGCGATCTGCACGATTACAGCAAGAAGCCGCTTTTTCTCTCCATTTCAGGTCTTTCCGTGGAGGAGAATGTGGCGATGGTGCGCCGCCTTGCCCCTGTGGCGCAGGAAAAAGGTGTATTGTTGGAGTTGAATCTTTCCTGCCCGAATGTGCCCGGCAAACCGCAGGTGGCCTATGACTTTGAGGCGATGCGCACTTACTTGCAGCAGGTGTCGTTGGCATATGGACTGCCCTTTGGCGTGAAGATGCCGCCGTACTTCGATATTGCACACTTTGATACGGCTGCTGCTGTCTTAAATGAGTTCCCACTTGTCAAGTTTGTGACGTGTGTGAATAGTGTCGGCAACGGCCTTGTTATTGATGCGGAGAGTGAGTCTGTTGTCATCAAACCCAAACAAGGGTTTGGTGGTCTTGGCGGCAAGTATATCCTCCCTACAGCATTAGCGAACGTGAATGCATTCTACCGCCGCTGCCCGGATAAGTTGGTCTTTGGCTGCGGCGGCGTTTACAGCGGCGAGGATGCCTTCTTGCATATACTTGCCGGTGCGTCGATGGTGCAAGTGGGAACTGCACTGCAGGAGGAGGGGCCCGGCATTTTTACGCGTCTTGAAGATGAGTTGCTGGAGATCATGGCGCGGAAGGGGTACAGGACTCTGGAGGAGTTCCGTGGACGTGTCAAGACAATTGAGTGATTAATAGGAGATTATGAAAAGAATGTTTGCGAGGAAAGCTGGCCACGTGAATTAATAATACATGTCCTGTTAAGACGAATCCATCTCTGTACGATTCACTTCTATTGTATATGGTTTCTTTGAGGGACCAAGATGGAAGGCATCCCGGGAACGGGTATTGGTAAGACAAAATGTTTTTATGATGCTTTTTTATTTTATTTTTATTTCTTACTGTCCCATTCAGTCTTCATTTGATTTCCACCTTGCGGCGGGGCAGCGCCGATGGGCTGGAGGGGACATCAAAGTCGAGCAATTTGCAAGCGATCGATATGCCTCCACCCCGAATAGAGTGCACCGGCCCACGATGTTGGCCATCCGGAAGAAATATGTACACATATATAAATATATATATATGGAGCAAACGGAGAGGAAGTGGCGGAGTCACTGTCTTTCCATTTACCCTCTTTTTTTCCCGTCCTATTTTGTAGCGTAATATATAAGGCCAATAGCTCAGGCGAATATTCGGTGCGGTGTTTTGTTGCGGTGTGTCTTTTATATTTTCTTTTTTTTCTTACTGTGTTTATTTTTGGCCGGGAACGGCGGGGTTTCATTGCCAATGGTGGTGGCTTCCCGCTGACTGCACAGTCCCTTCTGAATTTCTTTCTCTTTTTTTTTTTTTTTTTTTTGCAGGCTCCCTGTTGGTTAGAAGAAGGATTTATTGGCAGACTTCATGCGTCGTTTTGTTCCCATTGTGAGCGGCGGCAGCAGCCTTTTGCTTCGTTTTGTTGCATCCGCCGCTGTCATGCGCAAAGTTCCGCTGGCAAAGTCTTCAGCGAAGTTAGGCACGCCTGTGACGAAGGAGGAGGTGTCGCAGGTGTTTAATGTTCCTGCTGCCATCCTCGAGCAGCTGCACAGGCCGGCGGAGATTCTTTTCACGGAGGTTGACCTCGCACGCGTGCGTTTCGCCCCGTTGATTGCCACGTTGGGCGCGGAGGAGGACGTCACAAAGATTGAGGCAGAAGTGAAAACGGCGAAGGCTGCTGCTGCTGCTGCCGCGCGTACGCCTGTTGCCGGCGCAAAGGAGAAGTTTAAAAACACCGCGTGGAAAAGCGTCACGGAACTCGTGACGTTTTATGAGGAGGTTATGCTGCCCGCTCGCCTAGCGCACCAGGAGTACACCGTTTATGAGCTGAAGAGCTTTCATATCAAAGACGACCTGAAGCGTGGCCTCTCCGCCTTCAAGCAGGATCACCTTGACAAGCAGAAGGCGGAGCTTGCAAAGGTGCAGAAGCAAATGCAGGAGTGCCAGGAGTTCATTAAAGGTATTGGTAAGACTGCCTTTGATACCGCCATTTTCAATGACCTGGCGAATATTCTTCGTGTGTGCGGTGAATGCAATCCGTATGCCCACCGCCTGTCAATGCGGGTTCTGGAGGACATGAACCTTCTTGGAGTCCCTTTCAATGACGTGACAACGAAGCTGCTGCATGCCATCGTATTTAACGACGGTGCCCTCGATGACTCGGCGCTCATGTTTACCCTGGTGGAGTACCCTGAGCGTGGTGAGGTGAGTGTGAGCAGGGAGCCTGTGGATAGGATAGCGGATAGTGCGCTTAAGATTATCAGTGTGCGCCATCAGACGCCCTTGGACGACGGAGTGAAGCTGCGCCAGGGTGATACGCAGCCATGCCTGCAGCGCTCTGCGGAGTAAACGACAGGCGCACGCACACACTTATATGTAGTTTGTTTGTTTATGTATTTGTGAGTGAGATATGGAAAAAAGAAAATGAGGGACTATTCGTTTTTGCTTACGGCGTGTGAGCACTTTGACGGAGGACTGGTAGAAGGAAACGAAGGTGGCATTAGAAATAATGACACAAAAATTTTTTTATTTTACCTTGTTTACTTTTGTCCCATTCGAACTGGGCATGTCATTGCTGGCGGTGTTGGTGGAAATGGGACGTCGTGCAACATCCCAGAACGCGAGGGATCACAAACAGCATGGGTTGATTCCGTTATTTCATTTTTTTGTTTTTTGCCCCCCTCTTTGTCCATTGCCCTCCTTAATCCCTACACACCGCAGGTATAGAGGAGGGTGTCTGTGGGAGGGACCCGAGAAGTTGAAATCGACAGAAGGGCAATTGAGTGCGTGTATTTGTGGTGGCGGAGGGGGAAGAGAGCATGGACTTTGTCTTCCCGGAGTTCGTACGTGCCTCCAACGACATTGCTCCGCCGGCCCCGCCTCAAAAGTCACTGTGGCAGTTGGTGGTGGAGTCCGGGCCCAATGACATCATTCCAGAGCGTGATGTGCCACGACGTGCGGCGGCCAACTATGCAAGGGAGTATGGCAGTGGGATGGATGCGCACGACGGGATGAGCGGAATGGACGGTGATACAGCCGCAGCGGGCGTTACGGGCTTGAATGCCAGCACGAATCATGCCGCTGTTGGATTGACCTCGCGGACCTCATGGACTCCTGCACCGTACATGATTCAACATCTTATGTCCTCTGGGTTTGTGTCGCAGTTTGCAATGATGCATGGTGTTGAGTGCTCTGCACGGCTTCCTCCGCCTCCTTGCTTGCGGCTGCAGGACCTGCAGCTCCCGCCGCTTGTGCTATCACGTCTCCGACGACAGTTGTTTTTGCCACGTGGCAAGAAAGCGTTGAATTTGGATGGCCCTCAGGATACTTTGCGACCAAAACTACGTGAGCTGCAGGAAATTGTCTTTGGCACTGAAGCCGTGCCATCGTCACGCGCTGGTACAGATGGGGGCGGCAGGGAAGAAGAGGAAAAAGATGGCCGTCAGGATGTTGACGGGGATGAGGATGACCCGCGAGAGGTGTTGGGGACGATGTCGGCTCTTCAGCAATTTGCAGTGACGTCCATGCTGCTGGGCCATCACACCCTCAGCGTCGGCCCAAGAGGTACGGGGAAAAAGACGGCTGCTCTGTTGGCCACAGGGGCGCTGACGCTGGCGCGGGGAATTCAGAGACAGGAGGAGAAGGAGGTTGGTGGTGAGAAGAAGAATGAAACTAGTAATGATGGTGGAGCTGGCGATGAGGCGAAGGTAGAGATGAAGCACGAGCCCTCAGATGCGTACAGGTTGCATCCGGCTGCGCCACGAGCGATGATTTTGGTCAGTAGCTTCCATGAAGTTCAGTGGTGCAATCGGTGGCTGCAAGACGTCTTCACGGCAGGTGCGTTTATGCCCATGACGTTTCGTCGTGGAACGGCTGAACTCACGCCGTTGCCAGTTTTTTACGAGAGTTCGTGCGACTGGGGAGGAAAATTGCCGCCGGAAAAAGAGGCACAACCTCCGCCGTCACCGCTACATCCACCAATACCACCACCAGTAGCATTACTGCCGCTGCCGCCTAGCGAAGAGGCCCATCATCGTCAGCATTTTTCAAATGAGGAGCGCCATGAGGAGCGTTCATTGCACAAACGGGGGCGTGAGCACTCGCGCGGTCGCCATCACCACCATCGACACAGTCATTCGCCGGCTGCCAAGGAGAGGGCATGGAGCCGTCGTCGACGACATCGCAGCTCCTCGCGTCATTACTCTCGAGAACGAAGGCACCGTCGAGGCCGTAGTCACGACCGTCGCCGCGATAAGAAGAGGCGGGGCAGCAGGCGTCAGCACCGGCATCGCAGCGGCGACGTCAGCAGCAGTAGAAGCAGCAGACACGACAAGAAGAGGATTAGACGCGAAAGCGGTCGGTCCCGTCATCATCATCGCCACGACGACCGCCATGGTGAGGATTGGATGCAAGAATTATCGCATCGAAAATCCTCCGTCGAAAAAGGGGATTGTGTTTCTTTGGAGTGCGCAGCTGTGACAGCGGCACCTCCTCCTGCGGCAGCGCACGACACATCGATGGCGACAGGGCCCTGTGAGGAAATTCCACAATTCTTGCAGCAGCATGTACCGATTCTCATAGGGACTCACCAGTCTCTTGTTGAGGCACTGCAGATGGTACGGGGACAAGCGGAAATACTTCCATTGGAATGCGTTCGAATTGTATGCATCAGTGACGCAGACCGCATGGCGCAGCCAAATTCACAGATGGCTGTTCCCACGTCATGGTGGATTTCCCTCTCGAATGCTGTCGATGTGGAGTGCCAGTACATTGTGTCCGCCTCTCGGATGTACGATGAGGTCGATAGATGGCTACAGGAAACATTGCTCCAAGAGACCCCTGACGTGGTGAATCGCTACCGGCAACGCGACGACACGGTGTGGGATGGGGTGCAGCACATAATTGAGGAGGTGTTTGTGGATGAGGCCGAGGAATATGGCGCCCAACAAATGTTTGAGCGCGTGGAGGCGGCAAAAGTGCGTCGGCTTCTTCGAATTGTCAAGCAGCACTTTTGCTCGTCCCATGTCAACAGCGGGGGGCACTCGGAGGTGGCGGGCTCCCATCGTCATACGAATGGGTCCGCAGCGAGTAATTCCGAGACGCCCCTCACATCTTCGGTGGGTCGCATGGTCGTTGTGGTCTCGTCGCGAAAGGAACAGGAATCGGTGTTTCCGCAGCTACTGACCGGACTGCGGGAAACTGACGCACGTGTCCTCTGCACCTGCCAGCTGGGGGATTTCCAACGGGGCGAAGCTGACGTGCTAGTGACGTACGACTGGATGTTGTGCGTTGCCAGTGACGATGGCGGCATGAAGAACCGCCCTGTAGACGTTGTTGTCAACTTCGGCTTTCCGCGTGCGTTGATGGCGCCAGGGAAGGAGGAGAGCCTCCTGGAATGTCTCGTCATACGGACCCGCACGCTGCTCCACCACACCGCGGCCAGGGACACTGTGCATGAGAAGGACGTTGAAAGTTTTTTTTTTGAGAGGAGGGACGCGCCCGTCGTGAGGACGCAGCCGACCGTGTTGACACTTTTGACGGAGCGCCAAGTTCATGGACGGTTTGGGAGGCTTCTGACATCACGTGCCCAGGCGATGTTGTCCATGTGAGATGCCAGCGGATGTGTCACGACGAGGGCGACGAGGCACACTCACAGAGAGAGAGAGAGAGAGAGAGGGACAATTGCATACACGCAACGAAATAAAGAGAGGAGTGGCGGCAGCATTGTTTTCTACAGACAATTACTCGCAGTGAAATGCGTATTTTCGCCTCATGCGAGGCGATGAAGGCCGGTTTTCTTGAAACCTTTGGAATGAAGCATCGAGGGGTGTGCATTTTTGCGTCTCTGCGTTTAAACTCCACAGAGACGTCATAATTTTTTGTTTTGAGCGCAATTTGTTATGAATTTTTTTTTATGGGTGCCTTTTCCCTTTTTTTTTATTTTGTATTTTTTTTTTTTTAATGTTCCTCTATCTGCATGACTGCTGTCCACCGTCTTTCTCCATGTATCCAAGGTAGACGGAGACACACGCAGTGACATTGGCGCAGGATATCGGGCTCCAGTTAACGTTCAGTGAATTGTGCATCACACGACACACGGCGTCGCACACACACACATGCTTTCGCGAGGTGTATTGCTTCGGTCGATGTCAGGACTGAAGCTTCCACCTTCTCTGCAGCGGTGGTTTCATTGGTACCCTCGCAGGGGAGGCGAGTTTCTTGGCGACATGCTTGCCGGTCACAACCTCTTTATTGCCGACATCCCACGCAAGTTTGATGCCCAGCACGCGCGTCACTTCTCCCTTGTGGAGTCACTTTGCATCACTCCCCTCTTTACGCTGACGATGGTTCACTACTTCTCTAGCTTTTTTCTCCACCCCAAACGATGGCAGATGATCCCGGTACTCATGACAGAACTCGCCCGCAAGACAGAGACGCAGCAGCAGTGGATGAGTGTCATGGAGAAGAAGTCTCCAACAGACGTGGTTGTGTGGCGTGCCTCAATGTCATTGATGCAGATTGTACTTTTCCCCGCCTGTCTGCTGCTCTCTTCCCTCACCCCGCAGATGATGCACGCCATGCTGGAGCGTACGAACCACATTGTACATCAGAAACTTGCATGCATCAACAAAGATGCTCCACCATTTGTGCAGAAGTACATGGATGAGGCCCGGGAGGCGGAGGCGTTTCACAGCCAACAGCTATGCATTACCACAGACTACCTTGCGGCTCTTCTCATTGTCTTGTTGGTGCTGTACCTGACGTCGTAAGCCGTTGCGGAAAACACTCTTGGCGTCTGAGAGCACATACTTTTTTTTTTTTGTGTGTATGTGTCTCTCCTCTTCATTGTCTGACATTATGGTTTGTAGCAGGAGGAGCGAAGTTCAAAAGGAATTTTTCACTCTTTCTTCATATATATTTTTTCTTAAATTGGATACATGCATGCATTCCTGTGAAAGGAAATGAATGCCTTTTCCTCAATCTTTTCACTTTCTTTCCGATCTTATTTTTTTTTCTTCTACTGTTTTTTTCCTTTTTTTTTTTTTTGCATTTCTGTTTTTTATGCTTCTTTTTCTTCCTGATTCTTGACGCTGTGGCACAGGTAGCGTACGTGTTACTGTTTTTGCTGTGTCTGCTGTTTTTTTTTTTTTTGTTTGTGTGTGTGGACAGGGGCCAATCGATAGAACTGCACAAAAGAAGGAGAACAAAGGAGAGGAGGAATCCACCGGCTGGATTGATCCACAGAAGAAGGAGAAGGAAGAAGAAAAAAGGAGGTGTCAATTGTATAATATTAACAGGAGGACGAAGGGAGTCTTCGTCGTACACATCTCCCTCTTAGTGTATATTGTCCACATCACAGCAATGCGACTGCTGTTGTCTGTTCCACTTTCTGTGTGTGAGGCTCACGGCGCCGTTAAACGCCTTCTTTACTCAGATTTGTACAATACTTTTTTTACATGTGACCCCAAAGGGTCTCATCTCGGCTCCGGTGGGGGAACGAGTTGGCTGCTGGAGCGGTGCTATCAATCGGAACGAAACGACAGTATGAAGACAGAAGACGACGACGACTTTGAGGGGTGGCTGTTGCGTGAGCAGCGCATCATAATTCATAGCGGTGGACAGAGCCGACGGCTGCCCTCATATGGACCGTGTGGGAAGCTGCTTCTGCCCGTTCCTGTCTTTCGCTGGTCGCGTGGGCAGACGTGTGATCAGACGCTCCTCGATTTGCAGATGCCGCTCTACGAAGAGGTGATGCGGCGGGCACCTTCGCACCTGCGTACACTTGTGTCTTGC
>NW_001849416.1:37783-39639 GCF_000209065.1 Trypanosoma cruzi
GCGCTTGGCAACAGCCGCTGCGCCATGATCCACTGGTGCAGCAGCTGCGAGTCAAGATTGTAACACTGCCCGAGGCACGCTTCTTTCACTACGGCACCACGGAAGACATGATCTTTTCGACAGTTGCCATTCAGAACACGGAGCGTTCCTCGGAAAAATTCCTGCGGGCAGCGATGTCTCGGCACCCCGCCGCCGTCTTTCAAAACGCTCGGGTTCACACCACACTCGCGGAGGATCAGCGAAGTATTTGGGTTGAGAACAGCGAGGTGTCGGCGGGGTGGTCACTGCAGCATCACTCCGTCATTACTGGTGTGCCAAGGAACACGTGGACATTGCATGTACCAGCATATGTGTGTATCGACGTTGTGCCGGTTCGCGGTGAGGGCGGTGGTGACAAAAAAGGATGGGTGGCACGCCCTTACGGCTTTAACGACCCCTTTCGTGGGTACATTACAGGAGAAAGCACGGAATTTCTTGGGATGCCAATTGAATGCTGGCTGCGTAAGCATGATTTGCGCCTTGAAGCCCTCACCAATGGGAATAACGCGAATATGTTAGACATCCAGTGTGCAGCGCTCTTCCCGTGGTGTGCGACGGTGGAGGATCTTGGCCTTCTCATTCGTTGGATGATTGACCCCACGTCGTGCGACTTGAAGCCTAGTGACGTGAAGCGTGCGAAAGGGCTTTGGGAAATGGGCGTGCGGTATTCAGCGAACGAATTGAATGATGTGGCGGATATCACAGCACTGCTGGACTCACGCGAGAGTTTTCAGCGGGAGATACTTCCTATCATGGCTGCCCATGCACACAGGAGCCCTTTTTATCAGATGGACTTGAATCACACGGCGCAGAAGTATGCCGCTGCACACCTGCCGCTCCCTGGGAAGTTGCCAGCAGAGGGAACTCCCATCTTGCACCGCATTCACCATCATATGTTTTGTGCACGTGTATTGCAGTGTATACTTAAGCTGTGGGAGAAATCGTTTCCCTTTCCTGGTGACTCAAACCAGGAAGTGATGGAGGAGGCCACAAAGGAAGAGGAACGTCGGCAGAAGGATGAGTTGCCGCCTCTTCTGCAGGGCGTCTCCTTAAGTTTAGAAGAGGTTCAACGTGTGTATGGGCTTCGAAGCAAGGAGGAACTGGCTGCTCGAGCTCATGAAGAGGACACGACAGCGTTTCATCTGCTGCAAACAGCGACGCTGCAACAACTGACCATTACTCCTTCTCTGCCATCACCGCAACTCTCTGTGTACGACGACCAGATTGTGTGGGGTAGAGGACCGGCTCGCATTGATCTTTCAGGTGGATGGACGGATACCCCACCGTACACAAACCTTTGCGGTGGGAATGTTGTGAACGTTGCCATTGAATTAAATGGCCAGCCACCACTTCAAGTGTACCTGAAGCCTTCTGCAACGCTTGACATCACACTTTGCTCCATTGACCTTGGCTCCGTCGAGAAACTTTCAACATTTGAGGAGCTGCGGCGTTACAACGTGGTGGGCTCTCCCTTTTCTATCCCAAAGGCAGCCCTTGCAATGGCTGGATTTCTCCCGGAGTTTGGGGCAAAAACGTTTGCCACGCTGCAGGAACAACTCAAGGCTTCTTTTCGCGGTCACGGGGTGGAAATCACGCTTTTGGTGGCAATTCCGGCTGGATCAGGACTCGGCAGCAGTTCACTTCTCGCCGCCACGGTGCTAAGCGCCCTCTCCGACTTCTGTGGTCTTGGGTGGGATGCACAGGAGGTGGGACGACGCACACTTTGTTTGGAGCAACTTCTCACCACAGGCGGCGGGTGGCAGGATCAATACGGTGGGTTGTACCGTGGCTTGAAACTCCTGCAGTCCAGCCCGGGA
>NW_001849416.1:39739-42289 GCF_000209065.1 Trypanosoma cruzi
CCTGCAGTCCAGCCCGGGACTTGTCAAAATCCGTGTGTTCGTTGGCTACCGGAACATCTCTTAGAGGACCCACGCTATGCTCCGTGTCACCTGCTGTACTTCACAGGCATAACACGCATGTCGAAGGTGATTCTTACTGAGATTGTACGTGGGATGTTTATGAATTCTGCATCACATCTACGTGTGCTGTCTGAAATGCGTCAGCAGGCACTTGACATGCATGACGCCATCACGCGAGGAGACTTTGAGCGCTACGGCAGGCTTATTGGAGTGGCCTGGGAACAGAACAAGCGTCTGGATTCTGGATCATGTCCAGAGGCCATTGCCGACATTATTTCGCGAGTGGAAAAGGACGTTTGGGGCCTGAAGCTCGCGGGTGCTGGTGGCGGTGGGTATCTCTACATGGTGGCGAAGGACGTAGATGCCGCCCAACGCATCCGGCATGAGTTAACGCAGCGTCCACCAAACGCCACGGCACGATTTGTGGGAATGAGCGTTTCACACAGTGGCATTAAAGTGAGCAGGTCATGAGTTAGCGGCTGCTTTTTTTATTTTTATTTTCTTTGCCTTAGGACACATGACATGAGTGCCACTCACCATTGAAGGGCGGGTAACGGTATTTATTGTAGGAGAAGTGCTTTTTTTTTTTAAATTATTGAAAACTTGGTTTATGCGTCCTGAGAGAACAAAAAACAAAAAAAAAAAAAAGAAAAAAAAAAGAGGAGAAATAAAGTGTTATTATTATTGTTATTATTTTTTAATTTTATATTTTATGGGTGAAGCTGCGCTGATCGACATTTTTCCGCTTTTTTGTTGCCTTTCCCCCTCCCCTTTTTTTTTTTCAATGCGTTTGTCATTTGCCCTTTACGCTCTGATGGAGGGCTGTATTTTTTACACCGCCACCACTGAAAGGGTTGCCTGACGAATTCTTTTCTCTGTGTGCGTGTGTGATTTTGGTCCTTTATTATTTTGCGGAAAATTGAGGGGCTTCATTGGGCTGTTTTCCCTTTTTCTTTTTCTTTATTTGGGCAGGCTTGGAGTGGGGGTGGGGTTTGTGGAGGCCAATCGAAAGGAAAAGAAAAGGGGGTGGGCTGGGAGGTCGAGTTTGTTCCCCGTGTGCGTGTTTGCGGCTGAAGAGGAGGAGGGATGGCGCCAAAGAAGCAGGCGACGAAACAACGTGTGCGGGTCACCAACAAGGCCCTCGAGGCACGTCAGTTCTCCACCGTTCGTCTACCGCGCAAGGCGGAGATACAGGCGCCGCAGGTGGACGTGGAGCGCATGTACGAAGACCACGACCGTGGGAATAGGCGCGGGGGCGAGAAACGAGGCGACGGCGGTGGTGATGCCGGTGGTGTTAATGCGCGAGAGTCAGTGCCGCTCATCTTTGACCCTATTCCGAACGATCCACTCTTCGTCGTTGTGGCGAATTCCAAGTACTGGCCGCCGCCACCGCTGGAGGAGCTGCGGGCGGCAAACGGTGCCCCGATTGAAGATGGCTTTGACGCGTATGACCGTCGCGAGGATGACAGGGCGGCGCGGAGGGAGAGGGTGAAGGCGGTGCGCGGGGAACTGAACCATCCACGCGGAAAGCCTCGACAGAACACAATTGTGAAGTTGGACGATAGTGACGAGGAGAAGGATGAGAAGGGGTAATGCGCCGAGCGAAGATCCTGGCCACGCCGGGGGAGAGGGAGAGAGAGAGAGAGGAGAGAGGCTCATTGTTAACGAATCGCCATTGCCTTAAGGGAATGGGAAAACGAGGAAGAACGAGGAGACATGCATGCGGGGTGATGTTTGCCGTTGATGGCAGGTTTACAAGTCGTGTAATTTCATTTCCACCTGGATAACAAGAGGAGAATAAGAGGAAGCGAGGGCGAGTGTGCGTGTGTGGGGGTGCATGAGTGGATGATGCTCTGGCAGTATTCTTGTCTCTCTCTCTCTCTCTCTGGGTATGAATTTGTCTATGTGCCGCATGCAACTTCTTTCTTCTGCATGTTAATAAATCTTCTCACCATCGCCATTTTTGTTATTGTCGTCTATTTGTCCTTTTTTTTTTTGCATGCACGCGTATTCACATTCCACAATTTGGAGCGAATCAGGCGGTAAAGACGTGAGAAGCGGTGATAAATGCCATGTGGGGCTCTCGTCCGAGGTATCGCCGTAACGTGAAGGCATTGCTGGATCGCAGTGCTCGGTTTCTCAGCAGTCTTCTGCACGGCGTGCCAAATGCTTCTTTTTCACTCCGCCTCAATGCTCCCTCTCTTTGGGGCAAAAGTGAATGCACTCCGGAAGAATGGCAACGGTGTCTCGGAGAATTGCTTTGCCGTGGTGCTGCCGCGAACTGTTTGCTCGACACGAAGTCTCACGTGGCGGAGGTTCATGCGTCGCTGGTGGCCGCATTTCTCCCCAAACCCCATTGGAATAACTCTATCACGCACAGCATGGACATTATTTCACTCTCCTCGCTTGAAAAGGAAGTTTCGGACACTGTGGCGGCCCTCTTGCACCTACCGGCACGTTTCTTGTGGGTCCGACGTGCGGAGGCGGTCA
>NW_001849416.1:42389-49762 GCF_000209065.1 Trypanosoma cruzi
TCTGCTTCCTGTTGTACGTCGCGGATGTGGCCAAGGTGAAGGTGACAATGCAAGGGATGAATGCGGAGGATGAGGCGGGTGGGAACACGTGGTGTACGCCGGGTATGACGGATGTCGCTTCGTTGCGGCTGGATGCTCCTGACATGCGTTCTAACGAAATCTTCCGTCTTGCTCTCATCCTTATGCCATGTAGTCATGCGTCTGTGGGTTCTGCCGTGCGAGCTCACCAGGCCGCTTTGCGCTACTTGGAACAGCGGCTACGTGCGGATGGGCGATTTGACTGCTCTTTGCATGCTTCCTGCTTTGGGATGGTGCTATTCCGCTGGCTTACGCTCGCGGATGAAGAGACGGCGGGCCTCATGCAACGGTGGAGCGACGTTATTGCCTCGTCTTCCGCAATGAACGAAGCCGGAGGCCACCGCTACCCGCACCGTGTCTCGCTAGGCCTCACGCAGGTCCAGCGGCGGGTTTACATCTGCGTTGCTCTTGCCGCAGACGGTGATGATGGTGATGCGTGTGTGAGCCGGTGTGACGTGGACGCGCTTGTGGATTTGCTGAAAAAAGCTGCCGATGAGTGGAGCGACATGTCGTCCTCCGTGACGTCCGCGATATCATCGAAATCGAAAACATGAGACGTTGTGAGGCGACATTAGCGTTTCTGAGGGTATGCGATAGTGGTGTTAGGTATTCATATTATATATATACATATAAAAATACTTACTTCCCTGACCATTCTATTGTTTATTTTTTTTTGGAATGGAAGCGTCAAGATATGAGCTTTGAATGGAATGTAAAGTGGAGGCTGCGTACTGTTTTTTTTTTTTTTCTTCATCTTATTTTCTTCCTGTTGATTTCTTTTACTTTTAGGGTATTTTTACATGAGCCGAATTTCACCACCACTTTCCTCCGCAGTTTTTTCTCCTGCCGTGGCGTCTTCTTCGTCGTTTCGTGTGGCCACGAAGTCTGCAGAGGTCTCGTCGTGCGCTCTGCGCTCTCGACGCAGTTTCTCTCTTAGTGGTCTCCATGATGTCGGCGGTGGTTGTTGGAGGTGGCGTTTGACGTCCCTGGCGAGGATCCGCCACTTATCATCGAGGAGCCTCTGCCTGCATCACAGCGGGGGCGCGCTGAATAAGTTTGACGCGGTTGGATTTGCCGGGCGCTCGCGGAATGTCGCCAACGCCTTTGATTCACTAGAAATGAATCTGTTTGATGATCCCACGGGCGGGCTGACGGCGGGACCCGCAGAGGAGTTGTCGACCACCGAGATTGAACACCAGGTGCGTCTAAACGTCTCTTCCTACTCCCGCTCCATATTCTACCTCCTGTACACGCCCTTCGTGGATGTAATATCGGTGCTGCTGGAGCGTGGGCTTGCGCCGGATGTCGCACACCCGGGAGAAATGATGTGCCGTTGGTTTACGGACGGCGCTTTGACGCTGCAGAACCCTGCTTCCGTTGAAGAGGGAATGGGAGCAGAGAACTGGCGGCAGTTGTGTGAGGGACTTGATGCCTTCTACGAAGAAGTGGAGCCGGTTATGCCGCTGACGGCGGCGGTGCGGAAACACGGGCTGCCGGAGGACTTGTTGGTGCCGTTTCTCCGTCAGCTCTCAATGGACCTGCTGGTGCCTCTGCGCAAGCGGGCCGTGCTGGAGATTCTGCCCGGTCTCATTCTTGGGCTAGCGAATGGCCGCGCCCCGACTGCATTGGGGTTTCCCACCGACAGCCAGCGTGCACGAGCCATCATGGTGGCCGATCTCTTTCTTGGGGTTGGGCAGGAAACAGGCAACACAGACCTGGCGTATCTTGGCATCCAGCTTCTTCGTGCAAATGACATTCCCGTGCCGTTCCCAAAGCAAAAGCAGCTGACAAATGTTTTCTCTGCCGCCACACGAATTCATACGGACTGGCAGATGCGAGTCAGCGGACAGCTTGTAGAGGTTATGCCTAAATGGATGGAGTACTACAAGAAGGTTCATTTGGATAATCTTAGGGCCATAAAGGGACTCAGTGAGGCGGATTCAACAAGTGCGGTGAAACAGGAGGATGACGATGGGGAAGGGATTGATGTCCTGAAAGAGAAGAGGGTCATCCATGCAATTGGTGATGGCGTTAATGCTGCAGGTAAACAAACTGATAAGGAAAGCAACAGTGATGGCGTGCATGGTTACTTCTCAAGTCATCGCACGGAGAATTTGCTGCGTCTTTCCGCTCTGGAGAGTCAAGTATTGACGGCCGTGCGTCGCAGGATGGTTGCGTGGAATGATGACAGCAACAAGCTATACTACCGCTTCCGGCGGAGGAGGTCAGCCACTGAGGAGCCGAAGGTGGAGGAAACAGACGTGCCGAAGGAACCCACCGAGGAGGAGGAGGAGGAGGATGCAAGGCGCGTGGATGCCGCGGAAGATGTGGTGCTGATGGAAGACGGACGCCGCAGGCGAAGGGCGAAGACACACACGCAGGCAGATGAGGAGGACCCCAAAGTGAATCCTAAAGGGCGTCGGTCAAGGAGGAAAAGGACGATCGCCGCTCCCGTAGACGATGATAGCGGCAGTACATTCACTCTGACCGTGTAGTCACGGCACATGCTGGTGGTGGGGGCACAACATGTTTTTTGTTTTCTTGGGGGCTGAGTCATGCCGGAGGAGTCCCACCGGTGTCGTACCACAAGGGCCAAATGAAGCACGCACACGTACACACACGAAAACAACAACAACAACAACAACAACAACAACAACAACAACAACGGAAGGAAAAAACGCAAACAACACCGCTATTGGCACCATTTTTATTGACACCTGAACCTTTTCTTCTTTTTTTTTCTTCCTGTTGGTGTTTCTTGTCGTTGGCTACATGCACGTAATATACATCCGTACATGCGTGCATCTACTTGGGTAGGACGCGCTGGGTTTATGTGTGTTTTTTTGTTGTTTGTTTCTGTCATTTTATTTTCGGAATCATCTTATCACGTTTTTTAAAATTTCCATTATTTGTGTGTGTGTCTGTGCGTGGAGGAAGTGGCTGTGGGGTTGAGCTACGACCTATTAATTTTGCGTGCATTTTCCTGATGCCCTGCTGTTCTTTTCACACTAGACGTATCCGGTTTATCTCACTTTCTCTTTTTCTTATTTGCTTTTTTTTTGCGTCGCAGAGAGGTGGCTTGCGGGGTGAGTGGTTGTGTGTGTCTTTGGTGGACCGGCAAACTCCGAAACAGACTGGGCAACAAAAAAAAAAAAAAAGGAGTGACGCGGAGGCCAGGAATTAAAAACAAGCAAACAAAAAAAGGGTGAGAAGGAGGCGTAAGTTTTCTGTGAGGGTTTATTGTGTTTTTTTTTTGGTTTGGTGCGGTGCGATGGGTGTTTTTGGGCTGCGCAGGTTCATTGACGCCTCCTCCTGCACGAGATTTCTCCCCGAAACCGCGCAGGATGCGGAGGAGCCCTTAGCCGCCCGTGATCTCGACAAGACGCATGGGGCGGCCGGTAACTCGGCGCTTTCTTCGAGCCCTGCGGCGACGCCACACGCGGATCACGTTCTTGTGGATTTGAACTGCATCATTCACTCCTGTTTCGGCCGTGATGCGGCAACGATGAGGAAGCGGGATGTCGTGCAGGCCGTGCTGGAGAAGCTGCGGGCGTTGCTGACGCTGGTGGTGGTCCCGCGGGTGTCCTTGACGATATGCATCGATGGCCCTGCACCGTACGCGAAACTCCACACGCAACGACTTCGAAGGCGGCGGTTGGCGCTGCTCGACACGGGCAGTGCGCAGCAGTTGACGTCACTTGCCGTGACGCCCGGCTCCCTCTTTCTTGTGGAGTTGGAGAACGCCTTGGCGGCGCAGTTCAAGCTGCGAGGTGGACGCGGATTTCTGCCCCACTTTGTTCCTGTCTTTCTTCACGGCTCCACGGCGGCTGGCGAGGGCGAGGCAAAGATCGCGCGGGCTCTTGCCCACGTTGCCACCGCCTCTCTCTCGCGGGGCGAGCGGTACAACCCGAACCACACGGTTGTTGTGATTGGCAATGACATTGATCTCACCCTGACGTGCCTGGGGGCGACGCAGTACCACAATCTCTTCGTCGTGGGGCCTTCTTCGATGCAGCTCATCAGTGTTTCCGAGATGCTGTACCGGTGGCTGCGTGGCGGGACACAAGGAGCCGGGGAGTTTCGACTAACCGTGCAAGAACTTGCTTCGGTGCGGGTGGACTTTGTGTTTCTTTTTCTTCTTAACGGCGGTGACCACTACGTTGGGGTGGGCGATGTGGCACCTATCTTGTGGAAGCGGTACCGCACTGTGCGAGCGGCGTCGATGCGGCGTTGCCTGGTCGCCCCGGACTTGATGTCCATCGACGTGGATTTTTTATCGGATGTTCTTCAGGCATCCGACTACACCGGCGACTGCGATGCGGGAGTAGGCATGGAGTTGCTTCGCGCCTCGCTGTGGTCGCTCTACACCACCGTTACCGGCGTGTGCCCCGACTACCAGTACATCCCTGCGCCCATGTCTCCCCATCTCAACCACCTCCGTGCGGCGGTACTCCACTGCCTGAAGAATCGCCGCGGCATTCGCATTCAACCCCGTCGTGACGCCCGTGGTCCTCTGGCACCGCTGGAGACATTTGTCGCGCTGATGCCCACAGAGGCGGCGTTACCTTCGAGTGTGGCGCAGGCACTTCGCTCCTCACGCAAGTATGAGACCATAGCGCAGCAGTTGTTCACGAGTAACGATGCCGCAGTGGTGGCAGATGCCGCCAAGCAGGCTGTCGAGGTGGCAGGCGAGTTCCTGACGGTCAGCGAACAGTGTCTGCGGGATTTCACGTCTCCCGTGCAGCTGAATGTCCTGCAGCCACCACGGCGTCTCTCACGACATGAGCAGCATCGCATGCTGGCGTCAAAAGGAAGGATTGAGCGGGAGGAACCACTTCCTCTCGTTGAATGTGTCACGCTGCCGGAATCGTTTGAGTACGTGACAGCCACATACCCTTCGTATGTGAAGGATCTGCTCTTTTCATCGCCATTTTGCCGAGCGGCCGAGACATTGTCGTCAGGCAATCGTGACGTCACGACCACCATGCAGCCGTTTGTGCCTAACACCGCCCGTGAAGCAGGGCGGCGTCAGAAATGCAAGCGTGGCAGCAGTGACGGTGAGGTGCGGCGTATTCCAGTTCACATGCAGTCAAGCGAGGAGCCCTCTGCGGCACGGCAACTGCAAAAGACGCTTGAAAAGGCATCCTCCCTTGTAATGCCGGAGGGGCGTGACAAGAAGACACTGCGGCGACTGAAAAAGAAACTTAACGCCCAGCGTCAGCTGGTTGAGAAGCAGTCGCGCAGCGAGGAGAGCAGCGCTGAGGCGAAGCGGCACATGCTGCGCCAGAATGACAAGGCTTTTCTTGCGGAAATTCAGCGTTTCTTGGGGGAGGAGGACGAAGACGTGAGGCAACTCCTCCGGCACGACGGGGGTGAGGCGCCAGGAAACAATAGGCAGGAGGAGAGGCAAATGAAGAAACAGAAGAGTGTTTCCCGTGCAGGAGACAAAGTGGCATTATTTGGACGCAAGCGCCGCAGAGAGTCGGCGGAAACATTGTCCATGACACGTGCCGATGAGGAAGGAGACCGGCATGAATCGTCCAATGGCGGATGCAAGGCTGCAAAGAGAGGGCGGCGGGAAGTAAGCCACACGGAAAATCATCATCACACGGCTGCTGGCGCTGCTCGTACGTGCGGTAGAGATAAACGCGAGGCGGTGAATGGTAGTCCATCAGAGCAGCCGGCGCTGAAGAAGAAGAATAAGAAGAGGGCGAGCAGGGAAATGGGGGCGACGAGCCTTCATTAATTGATTAATTGCACCTCCAACGTGCGTTTTTTTGCGATTAAGTTTTTATCTCTTTTTTTTTCTCCCCTTGCCCCTCGGTGGGCGAAGGTGCGTCGCCGTGGACATCGCTAGGAACAACTCACAGAGACTTCCTTTTGCTTTTTTTTTTTTTTTGTCACCACGAAAGTTTCTTCGCTTAGAGAGCGTGAGGATCGATGCGGCACAAGGCAGCGCAGTCTTGGAGTGAGTACGGGGGTGCGAGGCACACAGAGGCAAATGGGAGCTCGAAGACTGCCCAAGTCATGTCAACAAAGAAAACGTTCACAACATCTTCTGTGGCAGCACCGGCTGTCGCAACGGCAGGGGCAACCAGCACGCCGCTCTCGTTATTGGAGGACCGCGCAAAGGGGGACGACACCCCGCCTCTGCGTTACCGCACAGTATTGAGATTTTGGAGGACGAAGACGTGATGTCCGAGGACTGGCACTTTTTTTGGATGAATGTGGGGCGCGTGCGCAGCATTTTCTCCACGGCGGAGTACCGCCTGACCGACACGCAGATCATAAATCACTTTCCGAACCACTATGAGCTAACCCGGAAGGACTTGATGTACAAAAACATCAAGAAGTACATTCGAGACCCCAACAACGCACAGCTGATGGTGCGGTATACGCCGCCATGTCGGGCACCGTACGAATGGAGTGAGAAACCATCCGGCTGGCTGCGTTTTGTAGATTGCGTGCCCGTGACGTACAACATTCCGAATGATTTCCAAATGTTCACACAGGAGTTTAGACGGCAGCCGTGTAGCACGTGGATTGTGAAGCCCACATCTCGTTCACAGGGTCGCGGCATCTTTCTCATCAATCGCATCACACAGCTAAAGAGGTGGATTAAAGAGAGGAAGGAGGCGGATGAGGCGGAGGGATTGCCAGCGAGCACGTTTGTTGTCTCCAAGTACGTTGCCAATCCACTTTTGATTGGTGGAAAGAAATTTGATCTGCGTCTCTATGTGCTTGTAACATCTTTTAAGCCACTGGTGGCGTACTTGCATGAGCAGGGCTTTGCCCGCTTTTGTGCCACTCCCTATGTCGCCAACGCTCTCAAGGATGATAATCTCTGCTCACACCTTACGAACGTGGCGTTGCAGAAGGGCGAGGATGCATACAACGAGGTGCATGGCGGGAAGTGGTCTTTAGCGAATTTGTGCCTCTTTGTGCAGGGTCGATACGGGGCGGTGTGCGCGGATGGATTGATGCGGAGCATTGAGTTTACGATTTATCACAGTCTTAGGGCTATGGAGTCTGTGATGTTCAACGACAGGCACTGTTTTGAGCTGTACGGGTATGACATACTCATTGATGACTGCCTGCGACCCCATCTGATTGAAGTGAACTCATCCCCCTCGCTCTCCACCACGACACTGTCGGATCGACTGTTGAAGGAGGAATTACTGGCGGATGTGCTGAGCATCATTTTTCCGCCATCCTTTCCAAGCCCTTGCGCGATGTCATACTGGGAATATCGGCTTCGGACGGATTGACAACGGCGTTACAGACTGGATTTCACT
>NW_001849416.1:49862-90379 GCF_000209065.1 Trypanosoma cruzi
TTTGTTTTTGTAGTTTTTTTTTACTAATTACACAAACTGTTGGGTTTTTGTTTTCTCGTTTCCGCTTATTAATTCCTTTAGTGGTTGCAAAACCCCCGATTGCTTTAACTGTTTGGAAATCCGTGCACCTTTTTTTTTTTGTGTGTGTGTGTGTTTGTGTGTGTTTGTATAATAAATTTTTCCAGGGAAAATAATGTTTACTCATTCAAACCAAAAGAAAAAAATATATATTTATATTTGTTTGCCCGTCCTTTTGTTTTGGCAGTCAGTGGGAGTTTAGATGTTGAAGATTATGCATAATTGCTCAGGTTACAATGGTGACTCTTGCTGTGTACCGGCTGCACGGCCGACAAAGACACAAGCACACAAAAACACAAACGTAAGTCCACATGTGGGGATGTCCTGCCTTCTTTTATGAGTTTTTCTTGTTTTTTTTTTTTATTTTGCTTTTTTTTAAAATTTATTTCTTCCTTTTTTTTTTGTCTGCCACCTGAAGGGCCATAAAATCGTTGGGGGGAGTGCGGCAGTACGAAGTTTCACTTCAGCGCGACAAAAAATATAATAACGGAAAGAGAGACAGGAAGCGTTACGATTGGAAGGATTCTTTAAGGTGGGAACGATGCATAGAACGCAGTCTTTTTGTTCTTTTTTTGTGTTTCATCGGTCTTTCTTTTGTAAGGCATGGTCCCGCGTCAGTCCATGTGTTGCTGGGAAGGGCGCTGCCACTTATTTGCAAGCGTCGAGCACCATGAAGAGACATGCATCCCAGCGGACCGTTAACAATGGAGAGGGTGAAACTTCGCCGACGGTGGATGTAGACTCTCGCCAGAAAGCTACCGAGAGGCGGCTACGTGACGAGTTGGCGGATGTCACGAAGCAGCTTGAACAAGCGCGTGAAATTGTTTGTGAGCTTCTGAAGTTTGTAGACAGAAAGCGATATGCCGCTCAGCTCTCCGCGTTGGAGAAAAACATGATGGGTGGTGGTGGTTTGTTTCTGACAACCACTGCTGCTGAACTGGAGAAGGCACTGCGGACACCTGGATCCCGTATTGTTCTTCTTGAAAACCATCATTATGTGTTGGAAACGAGCGGCCCGATAAAGATTTCCCGCACCCACGTTTCAATTTTGGGCAACAATGCCACAATCGAGGGAAGTATAAGCTTAACGCACAATGCAACTTTGGATGCGTGCGATGTTACTTTTTTGGGTTTGAAAAATGTATCGGATGAGGATGAGGTGGATGGTAAAGCTTGGAACTGCACGTCTCTTCTTCCGTGTATAGAAGTGACGCAGAACTCCAGGGTGTACCTAAGAAACTGCCGTCTTGTTGGAGGTCGTGACGGCCTGTACCTTGGCATTGAGTCTGAGGTGCAGCTGAGAAACGTGGCAATCTCCGATTGTATTCGAGGGATTTACGAGGGTGTCGGTTGCAGGGCTTTTTTCTCAGGCTGCACGATGACGGGGAACTGTTTCCATTTGGTACTTCTTGGTGAGGACCGCGAGGCGCACGTGGAAGCCTTGACGGCACCGAATAAATCTGATGGCACGACTGAAAATTCTGAAATATTGGTACGCTTTTCTGATACGTCCGATTCGGGGAAAAAAAGAACTCGTGCGGACATTGCAGTGGATCATAATCCCATTACCGACGTGTATGCGAAATGTATTCACGGGGGCAAAAGGGTAGAATTGCCTGAAGAGTTGGCCACTTGTGGCCTTTCGGACCCCGTGTATTGAGTTTGTTTCTGTTATGGAACTATGCCCGGGCATAATGTATGCGTACGGTATATAAGTTAGAGGAGGAATGATTATTATGAATATGATTCAATTCTACAAAACGAATATGAAAGTTGTCAAAATATTTGATTTTTATGCAAGATATTTATGCGTGTGGGCGCATTTAAGAGAGGGAGGAGGGGAATATGGGGGGACGTAGGTGGTTTTTTTTTTTGGAAGCAGCAGCGCATTATTTTATTTTGGTTCTTTCCTGCTGCTTAACTAGGGCCGTGGGGTGGGGAGGTAAATGGATCTTTTGTAGCGAATGGGCAAACCGGGAGGGTGGTGGGAGCTGAAAGGGGAATTGTGGGATAGGATAGAGAGGTTGTAGCATCATCGAGTCAAAAGGAAATTGATTTTCCTTTTATCTATTCTTTAGGGACATGAGATAGCGCTAGTAATAGTAGTTTTTTGTTTGTTTGTGTGTGTGTGTTCTTTTCTTGGGTATTTTTCTTTTTTTTTTTGCTTGTAACCCATATTGTTTCCCTTGTTTTTTTTTTTTTTTTTTTTCTTAAGTTCCTTGATGTGGGGTCTGCATTTATTTATTTAAATAGATCTCATTTTTTTTTTTTTTTTGGATAATCAGGCCGGTTTGTTTGTGTGCTTGTTTATTTATTTGCCTGTGTGTGTAGACATGAATTGGCCTTGGATAATAACTGTTTTTTTTTTTAATCCATGAGAGAAGAGAGAGAGAGAGGCGGTATCCTGCCGCTGTTGTGTGATGTTTACGTGTATGCCGTGGTGTATATATATATTTATATATTTATGTATTTTGCTTTCTTTTCGCGGTTTTTCTTGTTGCGTCTAGGAACGGTCAGCGGGACTCGTCGATGCGGCCGCGGCGTTCTAAGGCAGAGAGGACGTTTTTGGCCGAGTTGGCCTCGCAGAGCACCGGTGCCACAGCCATTTCTTTGCTTTCCTCTTGCACCTCGTCGAATGGAAAGAACAATCTGCGTGTGGGGCTGCGTGGCAGCAGCCCGATGTGTCGCAGCACCTTTGCACAGGACGGCCATCCCTGTTGGCTTCAGAACCGCATCTTTGACGCACCAAACAAGCATCTCTTTTTGGATCCTGGCGGCACATGGTGTCATTTGTGCCGCGAGCCCCTAGGAACTTCCGCGGTCGGCCATCTATCTGACCGTGAGCACCACAACCATCAACTTTTTTTGTTTCTTGCAGCCGCATTTCCTCGCGGGGTGCATGGAGAACATCAGAGGCTCTTGTATTCACCACATGCTGTTTTGGATGATGCGGCGGTGTTGTTTCCAAAACTCATGCAGGCAGTAGGCGAAGGTAATATGCATACGGAGCAGGATGCCTTGCGACGTGCCTCACTGGAGTCGATGCTTATTTACTTGAGTGACGGTGGCTTGTGCGGGGGGAAGCCGGTATTGACGGTGTTTCATGGCAGCGTCCCCCCCGAGTTGGCGCACAGCGGGGAGCGTCTGTTTAAGAGCGATGTGTCACGGCTCATCGTGGAGTGGTTCCCGGCACTGGGACCTGGTGCCATCACGCAGATTGCCCACAAATGTTGGGGAAGGTCGAATTTGGAGAGCATTTTTGATGCGCTTCGAATGCAGTCACTTGTAGACCGACGAGGCCGTGAGGTGGCTGGGGTTTTATCACCGCTGGCAAGAAATAGGGCATGGAGAAGCACACTTCAGCGACAACTTTCCACAAAAACCGAAAAGGCCACTTTTGTGCGTTCGCTGATGTGGGAGCTGACAACGCGGTGTGAAGAGGCAGCGGGCTGTGATGCTGCATTGCCGCTCACAGAGACTGAACAGTTGATGCTTGAGCTCACGAGGCGCCGGCTAGCGTTTGAGATGGTGTACTTGCAGTCCATGAAGTACATGCAGCACGCGGATCAATTACTGCGGGAGATGTTGTTCCCATCGCTTGAGACGCTCATATCAATGGGCGCCGCGTAGGTGGGAGAAGGTGCGTAACGTGATGGATGCCTCACAGGCAGTTTTGCACTCCAGTGAGGCACACAAAAACTGTTGCTTGCTAGACCCTCAAAGAATTTCTTCCCTATTGTCTTTTTTCCAACGAGAGTCTTGACGGTATAAACACAGCCCATTTGAGTGGAGACAACTGCAGACACTTCTGCTGGGAAAACGGTCTGTCGCGCGGCGTCTTCGTTTAGCGGTGGCCCATCACACAGCGCACGTCAGCGCCTCTGCAACCCCACCGTGCGTGTCGTTGTGAACAACGTGGAGAGAGCGTCGCAAGCGTGTTTTGAGAGTTCAAGATGGAACTCATTGCGAGGTGCACCACCCACTCCGACATGAAGGGAAGTCCGGTGGAAGAAAATGGGGGAGACGAGGAGGAACTGCACCGCCTTCTGCTGGTGGCTGTACGACAGAATGGCTGCATCTCTCTTGTTTTGTAAAATTGCATGTATTGGAACTCGCGACTTGTCCACGAGCACACGCGGGTTGTTGGCATGATGCAGAGCGGGGATATGCTCTAATAAAGTCTTGGCAGGTGTTGTGTGTGCCCTTCGCCATACCCGCTGCCGTGGCTTGCGTTAAAAAGCCACGCGGATTTTCCGAACCCTGTTGAAGTGGAATATATGCGCGTCAATGCGGAGCTCAGCCGCACCAAAAAAAAAAAAAGTCACGTTTCATGTGTTCAACATGGACGGCCGTGAGTTCCTGAATACAGTTTTCTACCGTAACGTAATGAATGGGGCGGCGGTGTGTGGTCGACGCCACGTGACGATGAATATTCCAGCCATTGCGGTGGAGTTTATGGATGTATTCACCAAGCCGCCCTGGTCACAACCGCTGGCGTCGTTATCATCATTGGAGGAGAAGGAGAAGAATAAAGAAAGAAAAGAAAAAGAGGGAAAAAGTGGAGATGCATCCACGCAGGCGAGTCCTCTCTTATGTGTACTGCATTTCAAAGAATATGGATGACTTTTTGGGTGATGCCGTCAAGCAGGTGGAGCGGTGTCTGCGCCTTCAGCTTGGCGGGGGAAAACCTGGAGGCAATGCACATGGTGCGGGATGTGGCGCCGTCGAAGCGCATGGTTTGTGTGAGTTTTACTCTTCCGGAGGCGTCTTGGTCTTATCACACAAATCTTGTGCGCACATTTTTATTTATCTCTGCGTGGGGGGTGGGGGAATTACCAACGCTGGCTTGGCGGATGAAAAACAAAAAACAAAAAAATAAAAAACGGCCGTGCCATCATCGCGGAGGACACATTTTGTCATGCATTCACTGATATTGAGTGAAGAACTGCGAAGTAACGACAAGGGTTAGGGTTGGGGAAGGGGACAGATGGAATGAATGGTGTGAATTTCTTTCTGTACGTGTTTGTGATGTCTTTTTCCACTTTTTTTTTTCTTTCGCTTTTTTATTTGCCTTAATTTATCGCGGCTGCTCAAAAAGGCTAGTAGGGAACAATAGTTAACACGCATATACACACACAGACACAAAAAAAAAAAAAAAAAAAAGAAGTATTCAACGGAATACAAATAGCGTTCATTTGTCTACAGTCGATTGTTTCTCATTACTGCCAAAGAGAGAGAGAGAGAAGAGTTTTGTTTTGTGTGTTTTGAACGCCATTTTTCATTTTATATATAAAAAAGGCAAACGAACTAACCAAATAAATCAATAAATCAGTAAATAATAGTGAAGCAAAGGGGAAGAGGGGGAGGGGATTGGTTTTATTGTACTCCATCCATGACAGAGTTGCATGCGGCTGCGGAGGTTGGTGATGTGTGGGTGCTAAAAAACCTTTCTAGAAGACGCGACATCGATGTCAACGCCTTGGATGATCAAGGACGCACAGCCCTTCACATTGCCGCAGCACACGGCCGTATGACATTTATTAAGAAGTTGCTTAGCTATTTTCACTCAGTTGATGCCTGTATTCTTGATAAGAATGGCAAAACAGCAGTTCAAGTGGCCCCACCGGATATTCAGAGTCAATTGGCACTTTTTTTATCATTGAAGGAAGCCAAGACATTGGAAAGAAGTGGAAGGGACGATGAAGAAAGGAAAGAGGAAGAAAATGTATACAGGGACAACGATGTAGAGAGCGCTGAGATGGTGAACCCGCGTGTTCTTCGGAAAGCGGTTATATGTCTTTTACTTCCATTTGTTATCCTTATTTTTATCAATGGCTCTTTTTTTGCACTACAATTTATCACAGTGACTTTGACTTTCTATTTTGTGAGTCTTGGCTACTTTGTGTCGGAGATTGCCATTCGCCCGCCGTGGTATCACCATCATCCAAAATCCACGAAGCTAACGATGCATAATTGTCCGGATTATTGGAACGGATACTGCCATGATCCAAAGAGAGATTTTGGGCTTGAGTATGAAGACGTCTCATTTACCTCCACGGATCGTTACACGCTACGCGGGTGGTATGTTCCACCTCCTGCAGCGAACAGACGAAAGATGGGCATTGTACTTGTGCATGGCGGTGGCAGAGATCGACGTGCGTGGCTTCGTCACGTGCCGTTCTTGCACAAGGAAGGATACGGATGTCTGTTATTTGACTTCCGTGAACATGGTCTTAGTGATGGAAATATGCGAGGGTTTACGTATGGTATGAAGGAACGATTTGACGTGGTGGCGGCGTGCCAGTTCATGCGACATACATATAAATATGAGCGAATATGTGCCGTAGGGACGAGTGTTGGCGGGTCTTCTGTCATTATGGCAGCCGCCATTGATAAGACGATTGATGTCATTATTGCAGAAAATGCGCTGCTTACATGTGCGACGCTTCAGGATCAGAAGATTGTTGAGATGATTGGGGGTTATTTTTCACGACGGACGTACAGCAAATTTGTATTAAAATTATTCCGCCGTACATCGTCACTCTGGTTGAATATACGTATAGGCAATAAGCCTACCAAACACTGCCAAGCACTGCACTGTATTGGGAAGATTGCCCCACGGCCCATCTTGTTGATGCACGGTACTGCGGATGAATTGGTTCCGTACCGTCATTCATTGCAACTTTACGAAGCTGCACTGGAGCCAAAGGAGTTGTACATCTCTGAGGATGCCTTTCATTGTGGTTTGTACAATACACACAAGGAGGAGTACGAGGAACGGGTTCTGAATTTTCTTCAGAGGCATGGGGGATGAAAAATAAGATTGTATAACTATGAAGTTTTGAGCAATGAAGGCAAATGGTTTTGGCAGGTGTAAATTGGTTACATGCACATACACGAGCATATCATTGCGTCCAGAAATCTCATTTATAATTATTATATGCGAGTTATATTTCAAACCAGCAATTTTATTTGACACACACACACACACAGACACAGACACAGACACAGACACACTATATATATATATATAACTATATTTATTTATTTATTTATGTGGTGT
The DNA here is from genome assembly GCF_000209065.1 of Trypanosoma cruzi. Taxonomy (NCBI): domain Eukaryota; phylum Euglenozoa; class Kinetoplastea; order Trypanosomatida; family Trypanosomatidae; genus Trypanosoma; species Trypanosoma cruzi. The sequence goes on from NW_001849416.1 coordinate 57,004, forward strand.
TTTGTATGAGTTATATTTTACGAACCGTATATATATATATATATATATATATTTTGTGTGGTTGTATTTTGTTGTTCTTCTTTTTTTTTTTTTCTACATATTTTTATTATTATTTGTTTACTGCTTTACAACATTGATGGGTGCCGCTTTTTTTTTTTTTTTTCTTTTTTTTTGGTTGCCGCATTGTTTTTTATGTGTCATGTGCCTTTTTTAGTAATCCTTTTGTAGGCTTCATCCTTTTCTTCCTTTTTTTTTGTTTGGTTTGTAAGAGGAGGTTGGGAAGAAATATTTATTATTATTAATATTTTTTTTTTTTTTTTTAAAAAAAGGGTATTTATTTATTTATTTATTTATTTGTAGGACTGTTGCCTGGCTTTGACACATGAATCGAACATTGTGGCTGCTGTTGGTGCTTTCTTTGTTTGCTTCTGTTGCTGCGGGGCGTGCATCCACCGGCCCTACCGCTGCTTCTCCTGCGGTCCAGAGGGAGTTGGAAATGTCACATTTGTACTGCCAGCCAATCTCGGAGGCAACACCGGCTACACCGATGATGGGCCGATTCAAGCTAAATGATATCTTCCGCGGAGTTCACGGCAAACGTGTCCGCATTATCGATGCCCCGTGGCCGTCTGTTGTGGGGAAAGAATTTTGGATTGACGCAACATGGGACGTGCATTGGGTTCTTTTCCACAAAGACTCTGCATTAAAGGTGGCAGCGCGTCCGAAAGAGGACGAGTTACGGAGGATGAGTAAGATGGGACTGGTAGTGGGAAACCCCGTGGTGAAAGTGCGGATAATAAACTAGATGTGTGTGGCAATACAAATTTCGAAATAGGAAAAGAATACTATGTGAAGACCCGCACGGCATTGACTGCGGGACTCAACAAATTTACCGCAGCTCCTGAGTTATTACAACGTCGTAAATATATATTGTTTTTTATGTGTGTGTGTGCGTGTGCGTGTGTGTGTGTTTGCCTTCTGGCTGCTCTGCTATTGCGCTCAGGACAACTGCTCTCATGCAAGAAGAGCGTGTCATTTTTTTCCTTTTGCTTTTTGCAGCGGAGCAAAACCGATTGGAAGAGCATGCTGACTGCAGTCAACATGCTCAGGACGGAGGTGACCTGTCGGAATAAACGGGGCGTTGTGTTTCCCAAGGCCGTGATTCAGGTGGGACCCGGCGAGCGAGGAAGAGAAGGAGGGGTCTTGTCACGGCGGGGAATGCCGCCTCACTTCCATAACTCCACTGAAGTGGATGTGCGGAGTGTATGAATGGTCTTCTGACGAAATGGTGGTGTGGGGGCGGTGCCGTTCGCCTGCAACCTTGTCGTCTCTTTCTTCCTGTGTGGTTGTCTGTGCGAAGGGGGGGAGTAGGGGGATGAGATGAGGTTGTGGACGTGTAAATGATTTTGGCGTAATGATTTAAAGGATAGTCATGAGGAATTTAGCCTTAAAGTTTTTTTTTTTTTTATGCCGCTTTAAATTTTAGGGGTTCTCTTTTTTTCTTCTTATTTCTTACGTGTGCGTCTGTGTTTTGATGGTTTGGACTATTTTAACGCAATGCTCATTGTTTATTTATGAGGACCTTTTCGGCAAGTTATTTATTTATTTATTTATTTATTTTTACCGCGCACACAGTTTGAGGTTATATATATATATATGTATATAACACCATACAAACGTATGCTACCAGGAGTGTCAGCATTTCATGCGCATGAGGATCAATGATTTATTTGGTTTTAATGATTGACTGATGTGTATGTGTGTGGGAGGGAAAGAGAGAAAGGGGGGAGGGTTAAAAGTATTTTGTTTTATTTTGATGCTTTTTTTTATTCCTGTTTTGTTTTTTATATATTTATTACGAATTGTTTTATTTTATTTATTTGTTCGGCTTTTTTTTTTTTTTTGTGTGTGTGTGTGTGTTTAGACGTCATGGAGGCCAACGGCACGCTGGTGGAGTGCAAACGCGGGGAGTCGGACGCTGTTGTTTTCCGTTTCCTCATCATCGACGCCCCGTCGCCCAGCAGCGTGCCTGCGTATATGAAATTGCTTCAACGGCACAACGTGATGCACATTGTGCGGGCATGTGGCCCAACGTACAATGCGGAGGTATTTGAAAAGCAGGGAATAGTGGTGCACGGCTGGAGCTTTGACGACGGTGCCTCACCAACGCAGACCGTCATTGACAATTGGCTGAATTTGCTCGAACAGGAGAAGAACAAGTCACCCCCAGAGACGATTGCCGTCCACTGCGTTTCTGGACTTGGCCGAGCACCCATTTTGGTTGCGCTGGCACTTGTGGAGTACGGCGGAATGCCGCCACTCGATGCGGTGGGTTACGTGCGAGGGCGGCGCAAAGGCGCCATCAATCAGGTGCAGCTCAACTGGCTTATGCGTTATAAACCGCGTCATCAGGAGAGTAATGAGGGGTCTTTGATCTGCGCGAGATGCACGTTGATGTAAGTGTGGGATAACTTTGATGTAAAGCAATGAGACAGTGGAAATAGTTCTTCTAAAAGAAAAAAAAAATATAAATAAATAAATAAATAAATAAATAAAATTTTTTCTCTGTGTGATGTATCGTCATTTTTTTTTCTTTTTTTTTTTGGGAGGGGAAGGGGAGAGCTGCGTCACCTCCTTTTGCAGTGCCCAGTTGTGGATCAATGCCGCAACTCCCTATCTGACAGCAAACAAAACATGAAAGCAAAAATAAGTCATGAACAACGAAAATAAAAAAAAAAAAAAAAAAAAAAAAAAACAAAAACAAGCAAACATAAAAAACAAACAAACGTAAAAAAAAAGATTTGGCGGGAGGTGTTGGCATTTTTTATTTTTTATTTTTTTTTGAGGAGGCGATGGTCTTATAACCTTTCGAGCTTTGTATTATAAACTCGGCGGTGCCAGTATACATATATGTATACACACAGACACAGACACACACACAGAGAGACAGACACGCAGATACATGGATATGTCACGGCGGTTAGTTTTGGGGCAAAACTGAGTCTCTCTAGTGTTTTCATAGGGAATGAGATGCGGTGGCGGCGGTGTATATGGGGAGGAAGAGGGGGAAATTCTTTGGGAGGCAAAAGTGGTGCAAGAATCCGCTACCAATACAAGGGAAGAGGTGGTTGTGTCACATGAGAGAATAATTGTTGCGTAAGTTTTTGTGTTTTTACATTTCAGAAACGGAAAGGAATTTGTTTGAGAAGCAGCAATCATGTGTGTGTGTGTGTGTCTTTGGGTTGCACGCGTATGGGCGATTGGTGCCAACACAAAAGGAGACGGACACGGTGAGGGTGATTTGCACGCGCCGCGTGGGGCACAAAAAGGTTTTATTCATCACCGGCGTCGGGGTTTGTAAATATTACCGCCGCAAACGGTAAGTTACGGTGACACGCCCAAGCTGTGGGCCCCTCCTTGTGAAAAAGCAACAAATAGTGAATAACATGGTGGAGAACGGAAAGGCGGGGGTGACGCCAAATGGGCGTGTGAAGAATGCCCGCGAGCTGATGGCGAGAGGGCAACGGAGGTGGAGCAGAATACCACCACGCCGCATGGAGAAGAACGCATTAGCAGCAGCCGTGGCTGGTAGCGGTACATTTCCGCTTTCTGGGGACGCTGGAAGCCGCCACTGGGTGAGGAATGATATTTCTTACGGTCTCTTTTTTGCATACATGGTGACGCATGAAAGGAATGGTGCCATCTCATACACGTATGCACGTTGCGTTTATGTGTATATATATATACCTCCTTTTTGACCTTTTCCTGCTTGCTTGGGATGTTTGTGCCGGCAACAATTTCACCGCAATAGAAGAAGTATAGGAAAGCCTCACGTGTAGGAAACAAGGTAAAAGGCTGGTGGACTGAAGAACGTGACTTCCACAATTTTTTTTTTTGTTCTTTTTATCTATAGCTTAAGTTTTTATTTTTGTTGTTAGAAGACGTTTTGGCTGCACTGAAGGTGGTGTTGTGTTGATCCGGTCTTCGTTCATTTGCCCCCTCCCGCAGCTCCGCCTTCCTTTGACGACGGCGCGTATATCTTTTTTTCTCCTTTTTTGGTGTAAAAGAAATACGACTTTTCAGCGGCAATGGACGTCAACTGCACATTGATTGAGTGCAAGGATAGAAAGGACGTCTCGAGAACTTTGTTTAATCTGCTGATTTTGGATGCCCCGTCACCCAGTAACTTTCCCACGTACATCAAGGCACTTCAAAGGCGTCACGTGCGTCATCTCGTGCGGGTTTGCGGTCTGACGTACGACGCCACACAGCTGGAGAAGAACGGGATTGATGTACACAGCTGGCCTTTTGACGACGGGGCTGCGCCGCCAAAGTCGGTGCTAGAGAATTGGTTCCAACTCCTCGACAAGGAGAAGGAGAGGCTGCTTTCTGGTGCCTCCACGCAGCCCGCGTCTATTGCCATTCATTGCGTGGCTGGTCTTGGCCGTGCGCCCATACTTGTGGCTGTGGCGCTTGTGGAGTACGGCGGCATGGAGCCTCTTGACGCCATTACACTCGTCCGCGAGAAGCGGCGGGGTGCCATCAACCAAACGCAGATGCAGTGGCTTGCAAAGTACAAGGGACGCAGTGCGGCGGGTGGTGGGTCGAGTGGTGGATGCACCGTCATGTGACACGTGTGCGATGACGGTTTTTGTGTGTGCCGTCGACTGAACTCTTTATTTAAATATATATATATATTTTTTTTGTCTATTCTCTTTCTTCTCCTGCGGCTCACTCTCACTGAGTGAGTAAGAAGGGAGTAAAAGCAACAGCCGCAAGGAGCAGTGTAAGATGTGGGGGAGGAGAAAAAGAGGAAAAAAAGCAAAAGGGGGAAATGATGGGATGTGTCGATGTAAAAAAAAAAAAAAAAGAAAAAAAAAAAAAGGAGTCCAGAAATATATTTTGAATTGGTAAAACGGAAGGGCGGGGGAAAAGGGAATAAATAAAATAAAAATAAAAATAAAGGAGCAAAGAATAATTTTTTTTTCTTCTATTTTTTTTTTTTTTCTTTTTCATTAGAACATTTGGGCCTTTCCCCTCAGCGTTGGAGTTGACATGCCTCCGCTCCCCAAAGTGCGGGGACGCGGCTCTCAAATGAATGCATGGAGGAGGAGAAAAAAAAAAAAAACATTTCTGTGTGCATTCCCACATGTAAACTCCTTCCACCGCAAAAAAGGCAGGTCGGATTGAAGGGAAAAAAAGAAAAAAAAAAAAAAAAAAGGAAGGAGAGAAACAAAAAGCCTTATCGCTCAAAAGAACACACGCGCTTTATGCAATAAGCCAATAAAAATGAATGCGTGGCGTGCTAACAGTGGATCAAATGACATATGTATTTTTTTTTTTGTTTTTGTTTTGAGAAATAAGTAAGTTATGAAATTGCGTCTTTTGATTGGTTTTTGGCGCACGCGTGTGTGGCATCGCTGGCACGCACATTTTTTGTGAGTTCTCCCATTTGTGTTGCCGTTTTTTTTATTTTTTTATTTTTTATTTTTTAGCTTTAATCAGCCGTGCAAGTACATCACGGCAATAAGGCTCCACCGCCCGCCTTCTTCTTCATGAAAAAACAGCGAACAGGGGGAGGTGCTTGGTGGAGGTGACGTCCTTGTCTCATTCTTTGCTTTTAAAAGTGGCTGTTTCTAGTGGAGGAAATTCAAACTTGTTTTTGTCTCTTTAGTGACGCATTTGCGTTTTGTCGCGAAGACGCATACGAAAAGTGACGGGGGTTTTGTTTTGGCCGCGGTTTGGCGAAGGAGTCCAGCACGAGGCCTGCCGCAGCCGTCGTTGCCCCTCGCTTTCGGAAGGAAAAGGAAGTTGACATGACGGTGGCGTAGGAAGCACCGAGGAACAGCTTGATGGACTCCGCGGAGTGGGAGAGGCACGGGTCACAGTTTGTTGCATCCGAGTACGAAGAGAACTTGAAGGTGACGTGGCGCCAGGCATGTGGGGGGCGAAACATGCGGGGACGCACGAAGGAACACTGAAAAAAAAAAAAAAAAAAGGTGAATGGCATCATATCTTGTTGAAAATTATACGAGAACAAAAAATGTCTTACAAAAGTGGTCTTTTTTTTTTTTTTTTTTTTTTGGGCGATGCCGCTGTTGCTTCATACGTCTTCCCGTTTATTTTATTTTATTTTATTTTTTGTAGTGGTGGACGGATTGCTGCCGTGCGCGAATGGCAGAAGAGTACTTCCACACGTTTGTTGCTGGAACATTTTCTGGAGTGGTGGGAGTACTTCTGGAGTACCCGCTTGACACGATCAAGGTCCGTCTGCAGGCTTACGGCTCACTCTACAGGGGATATTGGGATTGTGCAGCAAGGCTTTTGAAGAACGAGGGCATACTTTCTTTTTACCATGGGGTTTCAACACGCTTTGTGGGCTCCGGTTTTGAGCACGCTGTTGTTTTCTCCTTTTACAAGTGGACCCTGCGACGGGTGGGTGCGGATGAATATCATCCGCTTGCTTGGCAAATATTTCTTGGTGGCGTTGGCGGTGGTGTGGCGTCAACGGTATTTTTAACACCACTGGAGCTTGTCAAGTGCCACTTGCAGGTGGCAAACATGTTGCCGGCAGGCCAGCGGGAGTACCATGGCGTCACAGACTGCACGGTTAAAATTTTGCGTCGGGGTGGCGTGACGGCGCTGTACAAAGGCGGTGTTGCGATGTTGGCCCGTGAGGTGCCAGGTACTGCTGCCTACTGTGGCACATACGACAAGGTGAAGGAATTTCTGACGCCCTTAGGAGGTTCGACAGCGGAGTTGTCGCCATGGCGGCTTATGTTTGCTGGAGGCTGCAGCGGTGTGGCTTTTTGGACTGTCTTTTTCCCTGCAGATGTTGTTAAGACTCGTATGCAGGTAGACCCCGTTTTTTCACAATGGAGTTTTGGAAAGGCGCTGCGCGTGTTGTATGCCGAGGGCGGCATGCGTGCTCTGTATTGTGGATGGTCTCTCACTGCTGTTCGCTCCTTTCCATCCAATGCTGCAATATTCGCGACGTATGATCTCAGCATGCGTGCCTTTAAGAACCAACAGCGGAACACAAATTCCGCGGCAGGTGCAGTGTGAGGATAAAATGTACTTCTGTATTGGTTGGATGCACGTGAAGGCTTTTGCTTTGGTAAAAAGAAAAATATGAGTTGCCTTGCAGTGCACTGGGGTCTTCTCCTTTGCGCGTGGCTGAGTGGGTCTCTTCTTGTGGATTTTATTTGGTCTTCTTGTCCTCTGCGTTTCATAGAATCCGCTGTTTTATTAAGAATTGATTTTTTGTTTTTGTTTTTGCGATTGGTCAATACAACACTCTTCACTTTTTTTTTTTTCTGCCGGCCCATCACAAAAGGGAGCGGAGTGGGCACTGACACACACACACATATCTATATGCATATATATATCTACATGCCCACAAATATGGTGAGGAAACGCAGCCGGGCGTGGCAGAATTCACCCAACGAGAAGCGCAAAAGGGGAACTTGCATCAAAAGTGGACTGGGAGAACTGGGCGATTTGGACGCTGTTGCGCCTACAGGCACCTCTGGAAGGATCCGTGCCGACGTTTCAAACACGAAGGCGGTGGGTGCTGCGTCGGCGGAAGGGGAGTTTGCCTTTTCTACTGCACCCTTTTTGTCCCTTTCCCGCTCAGCGCCGAGTGCGTTTGGACACGGGTGGGATGAGTGGAAGCGTGTGAAACGAATGCTATTTGATCCTCAGGACGGGACAGGCCTGACAGAAGCTAGGCGCGAGGCATTGAACCGCATCCAACTTGTGTGGAAGGCACGTGAGCGTAAAAACCGGCAGCTTCCGGCGTATGCGGAGGCCACAGCGCTTCTGATGGAGGCTTTTTCACTTGACGAAGGAGATCAGCTTTCGTCTTTGGGTGCCGTTTCTTTTTATGGTGCGGCGATATCACGTGCGGTGCATCTCATGACAGGCAGTTTTGCTCGTGGGGCGGCGGACACTTACAGGAAGCGGGCTCGACTGATTGGCTTTCCCGAGGAGGCGGTGGAGGTGCGGCAACGTGTGGCGCACGGTGCCCTGCCACTTCTGTCTGAGCTTCGCTGGGTGTGTGGGCTTGTGCTGCAGTTTTTGTTTCACCACTACTGGGTGGAGCAGGAGCGTCATGTGCACCTCATGGAGGAAGAAACAGAGGGTGAGGAGGACAACGCGACGTCTGGACATGGGGTTCAACAGAGTGCTCCAAGTACCACAGTCGAGGAGATGCGGCAACTACTTGAGGATCTTAGCGACGTTGGTGAAGATGTCACCGATTACTCTAATGACCGTGTTGAATTCCTGCAGGATGGCTGGAAATTGTGCTGAGAATAATGGAGAGAGAATCCAGATGTGAGTGTGTGTGTGTGTGTGTGTGCGAAGAAGGCGACTCTAACATTGTTGTTAAGGAACAAACTGCTGCGTTTAGTTTTTTATTTTTTTGTATTTGCCTGTGCGTGCAAGGCTGGTTGTGCGGGGTAGTGAGCATGGAGAGAAGAAACTTTTTGACTGTAGGGGTGATTGACCCCTTTCTGATTTTTTTGAGATTCGTCTCTCTTTCATTCTCTCTCTCTTTTTTGTTTGTGTGGATGTATGTATGCGTGTTCTTTTCTCCTTTGATGTGAAGAACAACAACAACAACAAAAGGGTATTTGTGAAGGAGTTATCGTCATTGCCAGCATCAGGGACGGTGGAGGGTCGTGGCTGTAAGCATAACTCCTCAGATTATCATTTTATAATGGAACTTGTTGCCGAGCTTCCGGGCCGTCTCTTGACAGGCCTGGCGTTAGATGCAAACGACGACGTATTTGCCGTATGCGCGTGCAGCGGAGAGCTGCTTCGTCTCAACAAGACGAACGGCACGATGATTCCCATCATGGCGACGGAGACTTCGCCACATGCTCTCGCCATCGATCCCCGCAACGGTGATGTATACCTCACCGACCGCAGTGAGAACGCCATCCTGAAGCTGGAGGCGGTACCAAATTCCAAGGGGCATGTTGAGAAGGACGAGAAGTGTGACAATGATCGTGGTGAGGTGGATTACACTGTTGTGCGCTACCTGAACAGCTTTGAAAATAGACAGTTTGTGGGACCGACAGCTCTCGCCGTCGCACCGGACGGTGAGTTGTTTTTTACCGACGCCGGGGCAGAGGGCGACTCGTCGTTTGCCGACCCGGTGGGAGCCGTTTTCCGCACTCTGCAGGGGCACAGCCAAGTTGTTCCACTCTGTCGTCGTGGTCTCATACGCCCGACGGGAATTGCCGTGACAAGCGACAAAAGCGTGTATGTCTGCGAGCAGGGCACTAACCGCGTGCTTCGATTTGTGCTTCGAGGGACGTACTACATTGGAAGTGTCTTTGCGCAGCTGCAAGGGGGAATGGGCCCCAGCGCCATCGCCGTTAGAAAAAGTGACGGCTCCATTTTTGTGACCCAGTATGACATGAAGGGATCTTCATCGTCATCCTCACCCAATGAGGGCGCTGGCGGCATCATTACGGTCATTGGGAGGGATGGCGAGGTGAGCGGCATTGTGCGCACAACGTGCCCATCTCTTTGCGCCATCGCCCTGGACTCACAAGAGGAGACGATCTACGCGGTGGAAGCGGACGAGGCTTCGGGGGGCTCAAGACTGCTCCGCTTTCGACTCTCCCCGGCAGCGCAGCAGGCGACGGAGTGAGTTGGGGCGGCAGCTGCGGATCGTGGGGGGCGTGTGTGGCCCGTGAGTTTTTCTTCCCTTTGGGTGTGATGTAGAGAACGACCAGAAACACGTAACGAGGACGGCAGTGGCGGTGGTAGGGAACGTGTGGTTTGTGCATGCGGACTGCGTTGTTGCTGCCGTGTGAATAATTGCGGGGAGGGCCGACGTTGCCTCAGTTGTCTTTTTTTCTTTTTTCTTTTTCTTTTTCTGTACAGTGAGATTAGTTCTGTCGATGGTGAAGCACAATGTCTTAGGCAACAGGCCACACCACCGAACCAACAGCCATCATCGCACCGCCCACCACGACCGCCCGCCACGTCACGGGCAGCCCCACGCAAAGACGAGGGGACACGCTGGCGCTCGCTCGAAGGCTCCAATCATCGTGGATGATGGCACGATTCCCGCCGCTTTCATTTCGCCCTTTCAGGCATCTCAGCCGCAGGCTGGGCAGCACTCCGCCACGGTTGTCAGGACATCCGTCTCGGGCCCGTCGCAGCAGCAGATGCTGTTTTACTCCAGCGTGCAGCGCCGTGGGGGTGTCTTCACAAAGTCGGAGTATGAGACGAAGGCGCAGCTGGCACGAACGGGTGTCCTTCCCAACTCGATTGCGTACCGCAAACGAGCCCGGATCGCGATGGAGGAAAAGACAGGGAAGCCCCAGACACTGCAGGGGCGTTTTGCCGACATGCAATCGGAAAAGGTGCAGGAGGATGTGCGCCAGGCGAAGGCGCTTGTGGTGAAAAATACAAATGCGAATCGCTTTGCTGTGGAAGAGAGCGAGAGTGACGAATTGTAGGAACTTTATTTTGCTTAAAACCTCTGAGAAGTTCATGGAAATTGCTTTCATGTGCAATGTGTGGGTGTTGTTTATTTTATGCATTGCTATGGTTTTATTATTTCTCTCCCTCTTTCTCTCCCTTTTTCTCTCGTTGCCCCGAGGTGAATACGCACATACATACATACATATATATATATATATATACCCACACCAGGCATTTGAAAGGAACAGGGGGTTTATATTTACGGAGGTGAAGGGGGGGAAGTTTTTCTTTGGCACCGTTTTGGGCGTGCCCGACACGTGTGCATTTTTTTTTTTCTATAGAGACGTCATTTGAAGAAGTAGAAGGAAGCGGGTGAACTAGCACAACCGCAGTAAGCTCTGCCTTAACCCTACTGCTATATTTGTTTGCTTATTTGGTCAAATCCTTTTTTTTTGTTTTTGTTTTTGTAGGATCATCTTTTTCTACCACTATCAGAGGTTTGTTGTGATTATTATTATTTTTACCCCAAGTACAATAACGGAGGTAGCGGACCATTAAGCATCTTACCGGGGAACGTCTCGGTCATCAGCGCACACGAGCTGGGGAAAGAAAAGACAAAGAGAGAGGGGTGGAGAGGTGACGTAAGGTGGAAGCAAAGAACACAAGCCGCAATGGATTTTAAGGCGACGGATTTCATTAAGTTACTCTTCTCCGTCATTTTTTTTTTTTTGTGTTGTCTCTTTACGATGCTGTACACGCACAAAATATTGGGGTTTGCCGTCCAGCTGTTTCTGCGGTACTGCATTTTGTCGTCAACAACGCGTGTGCGTCTCGGCAGCATATTTATCGCCCCACTGAGTTGCCGCATATTTGTTCAGGACTTTTTTTACCAGGATGAGAACCTGTCGCTTCGTCTTTTGGACGGGTACGTCTCTTTTTGCTTCTGGGACTCGTGGTTGGAGGACCCGTCATGGACGGTCGTGAAGGAATTCATGTTCAACGATGATTTGAAGGGCGCGCGCTGCAGAGTGAAGGTGAAGAAGGAGTGGGTGCAGGGCGTGATTGTGGATGTACTGCGGGAGGAACGGGCGGTGCGGGTGCGACTCGAGGGAAATGGCAGTGAGATGGCAGAGGATGCACCGTTCGTTGAATTGGATGTTGGCAATCGCGCCGCTGTGGCACCGTTTAGGGAGGTTGATGGTGTGAATGGAGACACGATTCTCTCCACAGACTACGTTGCTCCCCACGGCAATCATGACGAGAGCAACGACAGGGATTTTTCTCCGTGGACGCAAATGGGGCAGGAAGGCCCACAATTCGCCGTCCATCAAAATGTAGATTCCATCTTTTCATCTCTAGGGGATCGTGATGTTCAATGCGAACGAGGGGAATCAAACCAAGATACTGGCGAAGTTCATGATAATGATGGCGCTTCCACAAGGTTATTCAATATAGACATTGTGCAGATTCCACAGTGCCGTGGCAAAGTCCGTGTGCACCTGAACGGCTTGGGCCTCTGCTTGTATAATGCCACATGGAACTATAGAAACTTGACATCAAGTGAAGCCGCTTCTGAAAATTCTCACGAAGTGACGCATCGTCCTTCTCTGCATGGTTGGACCATGAGAGGTTTTCTTAGTCGTCTGTTGAAGGCGCGGGATAGGAATCAATCAAACGAGGACGAAGGTATGAGGATATTGACACGTGGTGACTCGGATGGGAGTCAAACCTACACTGATGAGTCGTTGACAAGGGCGTTGGAGGAACAGCAGAATTTGAAAAACACAAAGAGCATTGTACAGCGTTTGTTTGACTTTATTGGTGCCGTGGAGGTTGAGATGTACGCAAGTTACGTCGATATTGGCGGGGCCGGTGCTGCACACCCGTACTTTTTGCACTTTGGCTTTAAGCGTGGGGAGTGCCACAGTTACTTGACGATGGATGGCATGCCCAGCATTGACCTCTACCGCTTTGTTACAGAAATGACGCTGGAAGAGGTGCATGCACGCTGGTGCCCCATGAAAAAGGAGAAGGAAGACAGGAATATTCCTCTCCACAAGGAGAAAAAGAACACCTGGGGTAAATCCCTTATGATGATGGTTAGGGGCACTTCCTCAAATGAAACGCAAGGCCCTGTTATTGATGAGGCGTCATCACTCATTCGTAACTACGGCATGCTCCTTAACGGCAGGGAGAACTCTACCATACACATCGTTTTCTATCGCGATGTGACAAATGTTTACGCGGGCGAAGAGGTGAGCCGCGAGGTGGAACTACCGCACATGGGGTTGGAGGTGCTCCTTGACGTCCCTGAGATTTGCTACGGCCCGTGGTCCCACTACTCGCTTATGGAGTTAAAGAACTTCTTTTTGCCGTTCACATATAAGCCGCTTGAGTCATTGAACTTTGAGCTCGGCAAACCACGTCCGCTCGCTGGATTTGAGCTGCTTGTGGAATTCCTTTCTGACACGTGTGTGACGTTGCCGTTTAAGCGAAAAGCACCTTTCCCTTCGCCGCCCTTTGGCATTCGTGAGTCGGGACGCAAGGGGGTTATACTAATGACATTGGGCCGCGAGTCGCAGTACATACAAAAGCCGCAGTTCCTTTTAAGTGGTGAGAATAAGCTGTGGTTTGAGAGTCTCTTTTCAGGGAAAAATGTGTCACTGGCTACAAACGGCATTCAAGAAGAGAGCACGTTGCTTGCGCGGATGAGTACGATTGAACTCTTTATTGACAGGGAAGATGATCGCGTGTACACGGGGCGGAAACTATGGAACGTGCTGCCTTCCTTTGGCGAGCTGGAGGTGTGGTGGTACATGGACCACGTCGAATTCTTCATGGACCTCATTACGGATTGGCAGTTTGTGGCTGAGATGTACCACGGCGTGCCGCTGACGACGGAGATTTACAACACGTACAGCCGGTTCGTGACGGAGTTCAGCCCAAATGTGAAGCGGTTTGAGTTATTTTTTACAGCTCCCGCTATCTTGCATTTGAACTGCAACCCACAGAACGTCATCTTCAGCGAGGACCTGAATGACGAGTCCCTCAACAGTTTTATGAGCTTTCACATCAACGGCACGGGCCATTTGTTTATTACGCTGCCAAATGACACGTACTTTTTGAGTGCGTCAACGGAGGTGCAGCGTCCCTTTGAGATGATCTTGCGGGATGTTGATGTGAGCTTGAGCCTCCCGCCGACACATCCGCTGTACAGACTCGTGGGTACCGCAGAGCCGTTTGCACGGGCCGATGAGGTCTCTCTGAGGGGGTTGCAGAATGTGTACATACCGAACCAGACGGTGCCACAGGATAAGACACCAGTGGATCCTGCAACAGGCCGAACGAAGCTTCTCAATCATCTTCACATGGACATTCAACTAACCGGCCTGCGTGGGTTTCTGATGTCTCCGCATATTTCCTCCTTTCTTGAGTTGATCGATAACCTCTTTGGTGATTCGCAGTGTGTAATCCGACCCGAAGAGCTTTTTTGGCCACTTTCTAAGATTCAGCCCAAACTAGATGTACCGAAAAACGTGCGTCGGAGGTTTAATGCGTACTTGCAGAAGGACGAACCACGTTGTGCTATTCAGGAACTCAGCATGAATCTCAATATCTTAGACATGGACGTCACGCTAAGAAGTGGCGGGGAGAACTCACCCAAGTTGAATCTTTGCGGTGCCAAATTCAACTTTTCCCTCATCAAACAGTGCGCCTCAACTGACATGACCATCACAGCTACTCCGATCACTGGACGTTTTTTTGAACAGGATGGAGACAATCTTGTGGAAGGGACATTCCTTTGCCTGGGAGAAATTAAGATTAGCTCGATCCAGCACTTTGGACCAATGCCCATGCGGACACCTTTTCACAGGGCGATGAATATAATAATTGACGGCATCACATTTGAGGTGACTGTGGAACAGGTGGCAATGCTGACGCAGCTACTGAACACGCTAATGCGACAGTTTCCTCTGCGTGATGCGAGACTTCTGCGGGAGATTGAAACCGCGAAGACACGGGCGGCGTACTCTGCACAGCACCTCATGCCGCAGTCGGCGCGCCCGCGGCGTAAAACCATCAGAATATTTCCTACGGACGATGACATTTTGCCGTTTTCTCGTGTCCGGAGTGAAGGCTGCACGAGAAGGAAGGGATCTGCTACGCTCAATAAGATCACGGATGCGCGGTTAGCACTGGAGCGATTTCTTGCCCGCGACGGTCCCATTGTAAAGGTGCCCTTCTCAGAGTCGATTCCTGAATTGATGGCCGTGGATTTCAACAAATACCTTGAGGCTTTTGAAGCGGCAGCGGACGAGGCGAAGGACCACGCTGTTGTCACGATCCTTGCGTCGCTTGAGTGTGTCGCGGGGTGTGTGCGTGTTGGCCCCGATGGCTACTTGGAACTGCAGCTTCCGCGCGGGGTGCAACTTGCCTCCTCGACCCTCAACGACCTGAACTCTAACAGTCGCGTGAGTGCTGCTTTGCGGGACATCGCATTGCGTGGGTTCTGTCGACTCAGCGCGCATGAGGAATCGAAACTCAGTGAGGACTTTGTGGAGGTGTTTCACGTGGAGACGTCGCTGCGCATGCGTAACTGCACGGCGTATCCCTTCGACCAAGGACTTGAGCACCATTTGGAGAAGCAGCGGCGGTTTTTGGACGAGAACGACATGGATCGTCTTTTTAACTTTTGGTTTTCTTTTTCAAAAGACACCCAACTGGAGACGAGTACTGCCAAGAAGCCGGAAACGGGTGTAAGTGGCACAAAACCGGTGCATGCAAACGGCGCCGGGGAGGAAGATGCAAATGAGGAGGAAGAGGAGCGCTTGCGAGGGAGCGCACATCGAGCGAAGACTTCTTTTTTAGAGAAATTTATATCTTTTCGAGAGAAACCTGAAAGCCCGCTGGCGACAAATACTCTGTCTACGTGCTCTACGCGTTCTGCGGAGGTGAATTTGCAAAGGGATTCTCCAAATGACAACAATAACAACACCTCTCAAAGGTATGCGACGTGTCTCTCTGCAACAAGCGAGAAGGACTTGGAAGGCGACGAGTTTGAAGAGATGGAGTGCACGGGGAGTGATCGCACCTCGATTCTCGCAAACGACGCCTTTGCCGCTGCGAATGCCAGTGTTGATGTGGTCCCACCGTCTTCTTTGGTGAGAGATGTCGGATTGGCAAATGATTTTATGTTGCGTCCCTTGGAATCTTTCACATCGTTTCTGCGGCCGTTTTTTCTGCACTCGCGGGCCGACGACGAGGTGACGTCCCTGAACTACAATGCGGCGGCACGGCAAGCAAAGGGCGGCATCCGCGATTTTACGTGCTTTCACGCGCCTCTTCCATCGACGACGTTTTTTGCGTCCATGAGTCCCCATCGAGCACCAAACTTTTGCATGGCGCAGGCGATGTTGAGCCTTGCCCTCGGCGGTGACAACGACGAGGAGTCTGACGCGTGGGCTCTACGACAAACAGACAACCGCAAGCGCTCACGGGAGGGGGCCACGTCGAAGCATCTGCACGTTGAGGCGGTGGCACCGATCACAGTGCTTGTGACGAGGCCGTTCTTGGAGAAACTGTCTTTTGAGGCCGAGGCGCGGTTCTTCACGCAGGTGCACTACTACCAATCCCTCATGGCCGCACCAATGTCGAAGACCTCGTTCTCGCAGGGAAACTCGAGTGCGTGGGGTAACAACGACTTGGACGATGACGGGAGTCAAACAGGGGCACAAATACAACAGCGTGTGATTCGAAAGGAGCTTAGCAGGAATCGCGTGCACCAAAAGCGATGGCTGTCAGAAGTAAAGATTACAAGCGTCATTCTTCCTTGCATTGAGGTGAAGGCATTAACGGATCTTCCGGTTCCTCGAGAATACGCAGCACCTGGCGACAAGGCCAATGGAGTGTATGCAACGACGCTGGGTGTGCGGTCTTTTCAGTTTGTCATGCAGCAAACTCTGCCACCAGCGCATGCCGCAATGCCGGTCGAGAAGCGCGCTTTTTCTGCTTCCGTCACGCTTTCCTCACTTGCTGTCATCACACAGATTGAGTATGAGCCCGCGGTGCGTAATGGAAACTTGCAAATCAAAGTCCCCGGCATTGCATACGATGAAGAGAAGGACACACTGGCTGTGGCATACCTCACGTCTCTGTGCGGGCGTGGAAAGCGTGACAACCATCAAGGTATAGGGAGTGGGACATGCCGTCTCTCTGTGGATACGGTTGCCCTGCATCTCACACGCGATTTCTTCTTTTTTGCTCATTCAGTCCATTCGATGCTGCAGCAGCTTCAGAACATGCGACAGGCCCAGCAAAGAGAAAATGTCCCCCTTACCCCCGTACCTTTTCCCATCCTGCTTCCCCACAAACGTACAGAAAGCTTCCGTGACATTGTATTTCCCAAACAATCTTCGTCCATGGATGTTCCATTTGCCTCACTGGAGCACTTTGGCATTGAGGCGAGTATCACCGTTCAGGGCGTTGGAAATATAAACTTATTCCGCGTTGAACTTATTGACGTGTACCGCGAAGGACGTTACATACACGTTAACACGGAGTTGTCTAACGTCATTGAGGTGAAGCGTCCCTCGGCGAAATTCATTGCGAGGGTTCCGTTGAAGTGGAAAGGTGATGGTGCCTTGTCGAACATGGGCATGATAAGCTCCGTGCCTCCGACTGCATCAAGAATGATGGGTGCATCTTTGCAATCTCCTGAATTGCAGACTCAAATTCCATTGGAGCGGGGACGACGCGATGTGGAGGTGCAGCTCCTCGGGGAAATTGACGAATTGTTGGTCAAGTGTTATCCGTCAGCGCTACGCATTTTTGCTGCGGCAAAGAAGAGGACGACAGTGGCGTCGATTGTGGCGGAGAGCGACATAGAGTCGCCTAATAGACATTTCAGATGGTTGAAGGGACAGTTACCTCCTCTTGATATGAAAGCGCCTGGTGGCAGTTTGGGTGTTGTGGTTAAAGGTAGTTTCACTTTGCGCCAGCTTGACGCTTATTTCTTACATTCGGAGTTAAACTATATGCAGTTCAAGGTGGTCAACCTCACTGGGTGTGTCGAGTCCCGAGCGGAGCGTATCAGCTCGCGAGAGTGTGTTCAGACTCACGTTTTTACGGAGGCGATTTCTGAGTGGATACGAAAGCGGCTGCACGTTTTGGCGCAGAGGGCGCGTTCACGTGCTCCTAAGAGCCGCTGCGCGGCCCCACCATCCGTGACGCCAGAGTTACATCTGAGGAAAACGGCTTCCTTCTTTGCCGAATCTATATTGTTGCAGTATGTTGCCGATGCAATAGTGCCGCCGGGCACCTCGAGGGCCGCTATGCGAGCTCCCGTGGAGTCGATGCAGGAGCATAAGGAGTCACGCGTCTTTGTTGCGACCGCAAAGGAACTGGCAGTGGGCATGCATAATGCGGACCAAAATCATATTCCCACCAACGATGGTGACTCAAAGGAAGCTTCTGACAAGAAGCCCGGGGCTACGCCTGAGGGAGTGCAGATGAACTTGCAGATTGACGTTGGAAAGGTCTATTTCCTTTTGCCATATCGTCCTCTAGCCACTGAGACCGTGCAGGCCCAAGTGCATGAATGGTTACAAGGGTGGATAGAGGCAAAGAAGCTTCTCAAGCCCATGCGCCACTTCAACCGCGAGAAAGCTAGTGATAGCTGTCTTTCTTTGACGTTGCCCAACCAGAAGAAGATCCATGCGTCGTGTTGTGCAGTCCAGTTGCATGAAGTGTGGGTCAAGGTGGATTTGCCGCATGGCATACACGCGGCGCTGAGGATTCCGCTCGCATCTGCATTTTTTAACTTCTCCTCTGATAAGAGGTTGAATTTTAAGGCCCACCTACATCCATTTACATTGACATCTGAAAGTCCTTCGGCGGGGAGGCATGCGGTGGAGTTTCCAAGCGTGTATGCCATTTATGCCAAGGACGAGCTGGTGCGGACCGGCATGTGCTTATTGGAGTCGGTTGAGATAACTGTGTCTTCGACCATTATTAGTCATTTGATTTTGATTTTGGACAGGATTGCAGACGTATACACGGCCGTCTCGAAGCCGTTTTATGTTGGTAGGGAGGAGGAAGGCGAGAAGGAACGTGTTCAGCAGCCAGTGACGAACGCTTCATTCGCACCATCGTCAGGATGGGAAGGTCGCTTTGTGTTTCTTCTGGGCGGTCTCCGTGTGTCGTACCTCACCTCCATGACGAACCTGCGCTTCTCTGTGCGGAAGCTCAATGCTCTGATGAAAATGTCATTTTTGGGAAGGTACCGAATGTCAAAATTGATGGTGAACGTCGTCAATGCGCAGATTGCTCTTGTGGATCGTGACGATTACGATCAACTGCAGTCCACGCTACGACAAGCAACGTTTGCGACTCAGAGCGAGGTATCCGCACCCAGCACAATGGCGGCAGCGATGCCTAATCGCGCTGCTTCGTTGACCTCGGAGGAATCGGCGCGGCTGGTGCGCCCACTTGGCGGTTTCATTTGGGGCCTTTTTGAAACGTCCTTTACACTCTCCAGCGGGCGAAGCGACAAAAATGACGTACGGGCAGCTATTGAGAACATCTTCGCGGCATCGCGGGGGATTCCTGTTGGTTTGCATGAACTTGGAAAGCTTGGCATCACTGCCACACGATGGAATCTGTCGATCAGATCGCCGCTTATTATTGTTCGTGTCGGGCTGGCTCCGCTTCTGCGGCGGTCCTTTGAGGAGACAAGAGACCTTGCAGAGAAGTTGCGGTTTGAGTCGCAGCGAGAGGGTCGTTTATTACGTCGTCAGCTTTTCAAACATGCGGCGTACCGCCGGTTGGCACGCGTGCGGAAGCAGGTGGACGCGCAGGTGGAACTAACACAACGGGAGAATATAAAGCGTCTACAGGAACTGACGGCGCAGGTGTTGCCGCAGGGCACCTCCGCGTTTCATAAACGTCCCTCCTACGCATCACCGTCAAAGATAGCGACTGAAGCAGATGAAAAGGAAGATCTCTTCAACGCAATATCTGATAACAAGTTTTTTGCCACAGTGTCGAATTTCCTTGTCGTTATGCCATTTGGTGATGCAGCATACCGCAACATCATTGAAGGAGATCATGATGTGTTTATTTCTGGGCGTGGCGCATTGGCACTGAATCGCAGGCGTTTTATTCCCACCATGGCGCTGAAGCTGAAGGTTGAAAAGTCGACCTTCGCGTGCCGCCTCATTCATTCACAGAGGTGGGCTCCTGTGATTCAGCCGAGAGGTTCAAATGAGGGTTTTGGTGGCTTCATTGATGCGGCAGAGCTGGACGCCACATCCAAATTGACGTTTACGGCGCGCTACGTGATGGACGATGCGCAAATTTATTTCAGTGATGGTTCACCTCTGGAAAGTGACATTTCGGGAAAATATCTTCTTAGCCGCACACACGTTCTTGGTGGACTTGGAACTCTCACCAGCCTGAGCCGTGAGGAATGCCGCAACTCCTTTTCAAAGGTATTTATTAATTCTATTGACGTTCCCCTGCATGTAAATAAGAGTGGAAACACAGTAAAAGTTGGTGCTGTTATGGATATGAGCGCACCCCAGATTTCGATCTCAACACGCTTTGTGAGCATCCTTAGCCAGTTCACAAAAGAAATGCCGTCCGCATCGCTTTCTGATATTTTTAAACCTCGTCAAGTGTCGAAAGCAAGACATGATGGGGCCGCCACATTGCCATATTCTGCACCACGACGGCCTTCTGAGGATGTAACGGCAGAAGAGGGAACTTCTCGAAAGGAACGGCATGCCGATCCAGTTACTCTTCACGACGTGCCAAACGCAGTCAATAAAAGCCCCAATTCGTACCACTTTGACGTGACGATGCGGGTTGAGCGTGGTGAGGTGAAGATTTACTCCATTCAGAGAGATGCCGCTGTTGGCTCTCCCAGCGTCCCGCAGGCCTCTAACATTGCAACAAGTAAGCTGGGCCGTTCGCACCGACGGCGAGTGAGGTTCACCCCCGAGGCGTTGGAGAATAACACCGCGAGTTTTGGTTCTGCCGATGCTGCCACTGTGGTGTACCCCATGGCGGAGCTGCTTGCCTTTCCAACACCGGATATCACCACGATGGTGCTGGCAAATGTTTGTGACTCCACGAGTGGTGACCATGAATTAATTGTCCGCATCGAGCTGCGGGCAAGTGCGGTTGAAATTTTGCCCTCTATCATGTCGCTTGCAGAGGAAATTGAGGAGTGGGCGACGGTACATGACCGCGGCAACAGTGAGCGCGTGACGAAATTACTCGGCCTCGTAAAGGGATGGGAGAGGGATATTACCAGCAACGACCTTGCTCTACACTCTTCTATAGCCGATGTGGCGTTGCCGGTGCCCAGTACCTTCGCTGAGGCGGTGGCGCAGGCCAGAGCAACGTCAAGTGGTTTAATCGCACTGCGGCGACAGAAACAGCAGCGTGGAGACTACCCGAATTCTTCGCAACTTGGATTTCAGCACTCATCTGGCGCGGGATTCTCAGGTCATGATAGCAGAGGAAAGAATACCTTTACGAGCATTCACATCCGCATCACAGGACTACGCTTTGTGCTGATGACGGAGCCCGCCTCGACGGTAACCCTCTCACTTTTTCTGGACGAGCGGGGTGGCAGTCTGGACTTCTTCGTGAAGCTAGTTTTAGGACAGTCACCGGGGCCTTTTCAAGGCACGAATGCATTTGTGCCGGGGCCGGTTTTATTCACAATTTGCGCTCGAAAGATGCAGCTGGAATGCCAAGCGAAGCTGGAAGTGAAGTCATTTGAGATGTTTTTGCCAGAGGCAGTGACGTGTGTTGCGTTGCGACGCCGCAAGCACGTGTGGGAACTTACAAACGTGTACATTCATACACCGCCTGATGTCTCGGGAGGTGTTGATTTGGAGGTTACGTTGCGAGCGCCGCATTTGTCGCAGCTTTTCATTGTGCAGGAGCTCTGGCACAAGGCGCTGCTTGACTCGCTGCAGAGCATTCGTCAGATGTTTACTCGCAGTGCAAGCATAATAAAAGAAAATGTGCAGAGGAGTTTCGTTATTCGCCGTGGTCTAGAAGCGATGCGTAAGGGCCAGGTGGAGGAGGTACTGGTCGTTGTCGTCACGGCATCGCACATTAAGTTGCGACTTGATCTCAGCTCTGGTAACGCGCAACAGGCAACCTTGGGTGGCGTTAGTCTCATTCTGCTGAGGACTCGATCTCCCGCGCGTGTGTGTTACAAGACGTGCTTTGATTTGGCGGTACGGTCTTTTATACTGCGTTCTGAGGGTGTTCTTTCCGGTGTGGCCAACCTTGACAGCGTGCTTATTAAAGCATTCCTTATTGAAAATGCAGATAACGCGAAAAATTTGATTTGTTCACCGACAGGACGCACTTTCCGCGAGTTGTTGTGCGTGCAGAAACTACACGCGATGTTTAAGGAGCGGCAGTTGAAGGATGTGTTTGAGTGCCAGGCAACAGAGATTTCCCTTGGTTGCATGGACGGAGTGGGTGAGGAGGAACGCAGGACAGTGGAGGCGGAGTTATCGCTGTATAGAAGCAGTGTGTTTGTGACACCAAGTACCGTGCTGGCGATATTTAACGCCCTTAACAGCGTGGGTGAGGTCGTGTCGATGCAGAGGGAGGTGTCGCTGTTGCGATTGCGGGATGGTGGCATAAAAACGTCTCGCGCATCGTTCACGAGGAAGGTGAAAGAGGCTTTTTACGGTATTGAGTGGGTGCTGGATCGACACAAGGCAAGTGGCAGGAGTAAACGCATCTTGTCATCATCAGACAGTAATTTTCTGAGTAGCGGTGATAACAATAACAATAGAAAAGGCAGCACCAGCATCCAGGAGATCAAAGGAGGTGACAAACCCAGCGTTGCCAGTGACAAGGCGGAGAAAAGTCTTATTATCCCCTTTATGGGAAACCCGCTCACACGCATTCCGTGTGGCAAACTCACCATGAAGCTGGAGCAGACAACTTTGCTGCTTGGTACCGCCTCGGCTGGGGCAACGAGTTCTGGGAGCCTCATTGCGAGCTTCCCTAAGGCGAGGCTGTCTTTTGCGGAGTGCCCCGGTGACGGAAACACGACGGTAAAGAAGGTGCTTGAGATCAATACGGAGAACGTGGAGCTCTTTCGTCCTGGCGCCGTCAAAGTAGTCATTCTCGGGTTTCGTGGTACCAACAATTTTGAGTTCTACTCCCGGCAGGGGATTGGGGATGCTGAGGTTGGCTTCACGTTGACGCTGCTCCAGTCCAACCCGTGGACGGGAAACCCGCGCTTTCAGGACTTTCAGGAGTTGATTCAACTTGTGCGCTCCTTCACCGCGAAGGATAACGCGGAGGTGTTCCATCGGTTTGGCAGGATTGACCAGGAGTTCCCTGGGGAGTCATCGGAAACAAAGTCATCCTCTAATGCCAACTCCAGTGGAGATGCCACTTCTGCAGCGGCCGGTGCCGTTTCTGCTCCCACCGCGGAGGAGACGGTTCAGCAGAACGCCGAGAAAAGGTCCAGGGACGATCGATACCTGAGGGCTCTTCGACATGTAAAATTTTCTCCACAACTACGCTTTGGTGGTGATGTGGCTGTGAATGTGGATGTGATTCTTAATTGGCTTGGCGTATCGGAGAAGATGTTGCCACAAATTTTACACATGCAGGCATGCGACGGACTGGAGGGTCTTTTAAATCGACTTTCGGAGGGGATGAGTAAGCGTTTGATAAAAAAGAGGGTGAACGACTGAACGGTACCTGATTTTTATTGTATGATTGTTGTCGTAGGAAGAGGAGGAGAATTAGCAATAAATTACAGTGAAAGTTGGAGGGGAGGGATGATGTTGATCTTGTGTGTGTGTGTGTTTGTCGCCTATGAGAAGGAGGAACTTTCGTCAAGCAGACTTAATGTATTAAAATCCTCGGAAAATACTTACGAGGAAAAAGGAAAAGGGAAACGCTAGAATGAAATACAATGGGGTATTACCCCCTTATATATATATATATATATATATATATATATTGCTTTGATGAGTGTAAAAATATATTTTTTTTTTTTTTGTGAGTGGCTATATATAATATATGTTCTTTCCCATCCTTTTTTCTAGTTATTTATTTATGTGAGTATTTATTTATTTATTTATTTATTTATTTTATTATTATTATTTTTTATTTGTGCGTGACAGAGAACAATTTTATTTCTTGGCATCATTATTACCCCTGCAGAACAACGCTTCAAGATGGGAAAAGTGGTCAGAAACGTGAAGTAATATTTTTTCATCTCAGTAGCGTTGTAGATTCAAACCTCAGCATTCTCAGTTCCCATTTATCACTCCGCATCTCTCTCTTTTTTTTTTTTTTTTTTTTCTGTGTATTTATGTGTTCTATCTTTTTTCCAATTTACTGTGAATAATTTTTTTTCCTTTCTCTCTTTCTCTCTCTCTCTTTGTGTGTGTGTCTCTCTGTGGATGGATGGATGGATGGATGGTGATGGATGATACATGCGAAAAGAAAATTGATGTCGACGGATGACGCACACGACGCATTGGCTCTGCTTGAGGCGAATTCGAAGTCGCATCCCGCGAATGAGCGAGAGGATGATGAGGAAATAGGAATTGTGAGGGTGGAAGAGTTACAACAGGAGCACGAGGAAGAGGCAGAGGAGGTGCTGGTGTTGGAAGAAGAAGAAGAAGAAGAGGCGGAGGAGAAGGAACAGCAGCAGCAATTGACCCCGTGGGATCGTCTTTACGAAGAGGGTTTGAAACGTGAGGCACGACGACTGGAAGTGTTTGAAAAGGCCACGGCAGACCGAGTGGCAAGAGCCCTGTTTGATCAGCAGTGCAACACGGCGGGCAGGAGCAATACACAAAGCTGGAATAAAGATTTTGCTGATCGACAGCAGAGATGGCTGGACACGAAGGAGGAACGTGTCCGACGGCTACGGGAGGAGGCGGAGATAGCCGAGCTACGAAAGCTGCAGCCGCCTGCGATCAACGAAGCTTCCCAGCAAATGGCGGAGAAGGCGGGGTACGAGGGCCCGATACGTGGGTGGGAGTCGCATTTTGCTCGATATGCTCTTCGATTTGCCGAGAATTCGTTTGTTCCAACGCATATGTTTCGTCCCAACATTAACATAAACGCCCACCATTCCGAGGAGACGGTGAGAAACATCGGGGAGCGCCTGTACAAGGAGGACGTACAGAGGCGACAAGGACGACTGCGTGAGCTGACGATGAAGTACCAACGGAGTGAACTTATTGACGGTTGCACGGGAAAGCCGTACTTTACGCCGTGTATTTCTTTGAAGACGGAGATGGCGAGGAAAAGGCGGAGTGAGCAGAGGACTCGCAGTGCTGCCAGGGCCACAGAGATGCTATATATAAAAGCACGGGAGCGGTATAACAAAGTAGCGGAGCCCCCGGTGGATTCAAACTCCTTCACGCCAGAAATATGTCGACTTTCTCGTAAAATGGCCGAAAGGCGAAAAGCACGCAGTGAGAAACGGCCGGATGTTGTACCAAAAACTTTGACACCACCTGAGAAAAAGTCTAAACTGAAATTAGGAGAGTTTCTTTCACGAGAGGAGGCCTGCCTAGCGAGGCGAAGACAGAAGATGGAAAGGGTGGAGCGTCAGCTTTTGGAAAGGCAAGAAGAGGAATGCACGTTTATTCCCCGCATTAACAAGCGAAGCGTGGAGATATTTGAGGGGTTTCAGCAACGCCACAGCAGTTCTTCGCCCCCAATGGAGATGACACACCCGGGCGTCATTCAACAGACACCTCCAACTGAAGGGGCAGAGATGTATGAAGGGGACCATTTTATAAGTGATGCCATTTCGCCTCTTCTTTACGAAAGCAGCGCCGCATCCACGTCCCCTCTGATTCGTATCGACAACGACGGATCCCGGCTTATAAATGAGTTTGAACACAAAATGAACGAGCTCTTAAACGAGTGGCGAAGTATTGGGCGTGTGTAACGATATTTATTTATTCTTTTTTTTTTTTTTCTTCGTTTTGGATTTTGATTTCTGAAAAAAAAAAAAAGAAAAAAAAAAAAAAGAGAGAGAGAGAGGAGGGGAAAGTTAGAAACAATAATAATAATAATAATGGTACCGACAACAACAACAACAACAACAAACTACCTTTTCCTTTTTTTACTCCCTTCCTTCCTGTAAGTGGGTGTACGAAATTGAATTTTCTGCACTGACATTTATTTATTTATTTTTGTATTCCTTTTTTTGTTTTATTGTGTGTGTGTGTGTGTGTGTGTGTGTTTAATACTGTCTATCGATATGAAACCGTACAGTGCAAATATTTTTTCATTGAGTTTGCTCCTGCGAGTTATTGCGGTTGCTGTGCCTTATATGTATGTATACATGTGTTTGTTTTGACTGTCTTTTATTATTTTGCGATGTGAAGCGAAATAAGTGGAATAAAGGGGCATTGGGAATGCGGTGTTTTTCCCGTTGCCATGCGCATTGGATGCACACCGCCGTAACGGTTCCAGTGCGCATGCTGAAGCGCAAATTAAGTCCTGACCGCACACGCGATGAAGAGATTCAGGACCGCCAAAATGCATTTGTGTGGTCTGAGAAACATATTTATCGTCCCCACCAACACTTCACGTTTGACCCGTGTAGCTGGAGCCGTCCGTTGGAAGAAAAGGTGAAGGCAAAGAGGCAGCTTTCACTCGTAGACCGACTGCGTGTATTGGAAGAGCGGGAGAGAGAGGCAACATGTGTTGTGGAGGAAGTAAAAGACACGAATGAATGTAAAGAGGTTGTGAATTACTTTTACTCTATTGAGAAAAAAGAAGAAAAGGCGACTTCTTTGCAAGAGGAGTTGGAACGTTTGAATGCGTTGCATGTTCTTCTCACAGCCCCACGACACATGGACACATCTTTGGCAAAGGCAGAACGACTGCGAGAGGAATACAGGGACATGTTGCAGTGCGTGTTTGAACGTCTCCGTGTAGCCGTTGTGGACGAGACAATGACATTTGACGCATTGCTGTATTCCTGGTTTTTGCTGCTTCAGGGAGCCCAACCGCTTTTAGAGGCGCTGACGGAGAGACGGAAATTTGATGAGAACACTCTTCATTGCGTCATTGTCACCGTGCGCGATGCGCTTGAGACGCTCATGTTGCACGCCGCAAAGGAAATGGATACGACGGGTAAAGAGGAGTTGCTTCTGGAAGGGTTGGTGGAGCTGTTGGATGTGGCCACACATCCCTTTACCCGGCAGGGTGCAAAGTTGCGGGAGAATAAACGGCAATCTTGTCATGCTTCCGAAGAGAATACAGAAGTGCTTGTGAAAGGGTTAATTTTGCGAACCATGACTGCACTGAAGGAGCGTATGATAACCGATGATGGTGCTGAATTGCTTGACGCGCAGCATCTCCACGCACTGTTGCGCAGCATGGCACGTTGTCCCGACTCGGTGAACGAGTCACATCTTCAGCGTGCGGCGCTGCTGACAAGAAAGGTAGTGGAGGGAATTCTTGCAACACTCAAAGGAGTTGTCGCACCCTCGATTAGGCACTCAATGTGCCTCTCCCTCTTGGGAAAAGCAGCGCGGCGTCTCGTCTTTGATAAAAATGAGTTGATGAGAAGAAGAGACATGTCCTGCCAATTGGTGTTGGATGCATGCGACCCTCCAAGCGGCGTGAAGAAACCTACTATTGCCGCGGATGAGGTGTCGCATGTCACGTGTGCCTGTGTGTCTTTGCTGCGACAGGCAACGCGTGCCTCGCATGTCACTCGGGCAAAGGTGTTGGAGGCCATTGATTTCCACTTGGTGATGCTGTCACATGCTCCAAACTACGACCTTGGCATAACTGACACCGTCACTTTTGTATGCGAACTTCTGGAAGGTGGGGTGTTGGACGTTGGCACAGGGGCGGCGGAGCGATATCTTCGTGTGGTTCTTTTGCTTTCACGTCTGCAGTTTTCTCCGTGCGACAATCAAGACGTTTTATGTCGTTTGTTTTTCTTTTTTTGTAGCCTTGCTCCACATGAGTCGCTTTCTGAGTCGACTTTGCGGGAGTGGAAACGGCTTTATGGGATAGTCATGCATCAACTGCTCTCTTCTGTGCGTGCGGTTGCGTTGGGAAAGAATTACGTTTGTGGGAGTGACAGACCGGGTACTTGGGAAGAGCTTTTGGCATTTGGACGGTATCATGGCGCTTTGCCACTTTCACTGTGGTACGATGCCTGCCAAATTTACTTTGACAAAGCCACCGTCCCGTTGTCGTCAAAATGTGCCCGTGCGTTACTTTCACTACGAACTCGTTGTAGGTCTCATATTGGCGGTGTTTCTACTGGAAAGAACAAGCCTTCTTCCCTGTGTGCATCTCCGCTGGACTTTGATTCGGTACGGCTGCTCGCACGAATGTTACACGTTATATTGGGCGAAGGCGTAGCTGCAGAAGACCTGATGAATGAAGCTGCCGCGTGGGATGTGGCACAGAGTGCTGCGGGGAACGACGAGGCGCTTTCTGCGTTGTTACGTGGAGCACAAAAGTGTGTGCAGGAACGACAGGCGAGTAAACATGTCGTGATGACGTTCTTGTGAGGCTCACAATCACATATATTTATATATTTATTTATATATTTGTTGTTGTTGTTGTCGTCGTCGTTTGGCTGTTTTTAATTGCGAGGGTCGTGGATGCTGCATTCTTTGCCTTTTTTGAATTTTATTTTATTTTACTGTATTCTTTTTTTTTTTTTTCTTTTTCTCTCTCTCTCTCTATATATGTATATATATATTTTTTAGGAAGAAGGAAAAAGAGCATAACAGCAATAAATAAACAAAAAATAAAAGCAAAAGATGCCTGCGGAGGTTATTTTCATGTTTGATGTCGCCGGCGTTCTTACGACGTCGCCGTATCCCGCAACGCGGCGCCTTGCAGAGACGTTGATGCGTTGTGTATTTGAGCGTGCGAGGGCGCATTTTATGTCGCTTGTGGGGGATGAATCCCCTGCACTGCTGGCGCAAAACTACTCGAATCTTTTCTCTCTCATCCACAGCTTCACAGAGAAGGTGCGGGGGATCCGGTGTGCCTTTGAGCGACTGGAATTGGGGGAAATTAACCGCAATGAGTTTGTCCCGTTATATCACGCGGAAATGGACGTCATGTTGACTGCACTCGTCAAGAAAAACAAGGAGGAACTGGAATTTATGCACATTGCCCATCCCGCGCGGGTTGCCTCTATAAAGGAACGTTATCCGCTGCTGGCTGTCCCAGTGGTTCAGGAGTTGCTACGGGAGCTCATGGATCCCGAGGCGTATTTGTGCACAATGGAGAAGGTGACGCCCCGACGCAATGTGTTGAACCTTCTTCACTACTTACGCATGAAAAGCCAACAGGAGATTCGCCTGGTGGTGGTGACAAACACGTGGGAGGTGGAGGGGCAGTACGCACGGATGAGTAAGGCGCTCTCCAACAACATGAGTGAAACAAAATGGTCTAATTTTCCCACGGCGTGCCCCATCGACTACGGCGATGCTGGCGGCCG
Source organism: Trypanosoma cruzi (assembly GCF_000209065.1). NCBI lineage: Eukaryota > Euglenozoa > Kinetoplastea > Trypanosomatida > Trypanosomatidae > Trypanosoma > Trypanosoma cruzi. The sequence continues at coordinate 85,958 of NW_001849416.1, forward strand.
ATCTTCTTTTGTCATCAATAGCTTGTTTGATTCCTTTGTGCAGAGTTACACGTTCCACAAGCGTAAACCATTTCCCGATATTTTTCATCATGCTATTGAAGAGGCAAAGAAAACCCGCGTGACGTCTCAAGATTCCCTCATGTATGGTGTGAAGCCTCACATCTTTTTGTTTGACGACGTCCTTGAGAACTGTGAGACCGCCCGCAATCTATCGGACAGTCCCTTTGATAAGGTGTACTACATTGAAAACGGGGCGTATGACGTGTATGAGGATGTGCTGAGTGCATTGAATACGGTGGGGGCCGCAGATCCCTTTTGGGCAGACGTTGCGGCGGGGGTAAAAAAAGAAATCTCGCCTTTTTTTAAACCACCAATTGACGCAAACGGAAAACCGACTTCATGGATCAACGAGGAGATGCATGACTACAACTCTAACCTCCTGATTTTACCACCACCACCCTGTGAGGCCTGTGAGCCACGTGGATTCTTTGAACCCAAGAAGTTTCTTGACGAGGATGATAAGGATGCCATTCTCTTTTACTGCGCACAAAATTTGCCACACTTATTTCCTATTGAGATTCCTAGTCGGCACTCGCAGAACCTGCAACTGGCTCGCAAGCCTGGATTTGCGACATCGTCTGGCCCCATTGTTTTTGAACCCATGCGGGGAATTGGATTTTTCAAGACGTACCGCATCACCCTTCGCACTGGTAGCTACGTTCTGCGTCTTCAGCCCCATGGCCCCGTGCCGCATGGAACTCTTGACATCCGTACGGAGTATGAGATGATGCGGTATCTCGGTCAGAATTCTACCGTACCGATAGCAAAATGTCTTCTTTATTGTGAATCGTACGCAGCCTGTGGTTATCGGTTTTCACTACGTCGCTTTGTTGAGGGTGAGGTCATTGCAGACATGAGAAAACTTATTCAACCCCGAATCCAGCGGCCGTATTCCGTGCGGCGTCGACACATCCATGTGGAACTTGACCCGTATTTTTTTTTTAAGAAGGCGGTGGAGACGTTATCTCAAATTCATGATGTGCCGCCTCCACGTTTTCTGTCACGGACACGAATGGAACGAAACCCCAATGGGACTGCCGTTATTTCAGTGGGCAACGCAGTCCACCCGCTACTTGAGATGATAAACAATTTGATAGTGCGGTATAAAGCAGTGGTGAACACCGCGAAGCTACCAGATGGATCATATTTATTCCAGTTCAAGACACTGGAGCGGTTATCACAGGCGTTAATTGAGCGCTTTGACGCAACGCGGCTTGGAGTGCAATCTATTCCTTTTCCGGAGCAGCTCGTGATGATTCATGGGGACTATAAATTACGGGATCTTCTTTTTTCATACCGCTCTTTTGAAGGTCGGCACAAATACCCCGCAAATATTATTGGGGTGATGAATTTTACTTCTGTCAGTACAGGTGATCCATTGGTGGATGTTGCTAGTTTGGCTCTTGTGGCACTGCTGCCGCGTCCATTTGGCATTTATGACATGCCAATGGAGATGCAATTACTTTTTCCCACACCACAGTGGATATTAGAGAGGTACTGCGACAGTCGCGGATATATGCGGACGATGACAGGGAAAAAGCGGGAAGCCATATTTAAAGTGTACCTTTCCGCTGCCTGCCTCCGCTACGCTGTTAAAACGTTGTCTGATCTTGCGGAGGTGTTTGAAGTTTTTAATTCCCTTCCACTAGAGGAGGCACGAAAGTTATCTCTTGTCGAGCATGCCTTGCAACAAGGGCTTGCTTTGATGGGAAAACTTCCTTCTCGACTGTGATAGGTGGTGGGGTGCAGTAGTTATAAAAGGAATAAATACTTTGTAATAGCAAACCCGTACTTGGCTTTTTTTTTTGTTTTTTTTTTTGTTTTTTTTTATTGTTAAATTTTCTTTTTTATGTTTACACATGTACCCCTTTGAAACATTTCGTGTTCTTTTTAATTGTTGTACGTTTGTGCGTCTTTGCCGCCATGCACTGAGAAGAAACGAGAAGGACGAGACATGCATACGTACATACATATATATATATATAATATAATACATACATACATGCATACATATGCAAGTGAGCGTACAGTGAGCCTATTTTATTTTAATTTTTATTTATTTTATTATCTTTGATGTTGTCGTAAACGTAACAGTGAAGTATACATCGAAGAGTATAAAACAACAACAACATGAAAAAAAGAAAAAAAAAGAGGAGTTGGTACGGTGAATATTTTAAGAGGGAAACGCAGCGAGAATATATAGGTAGCAATGCAATGCAACAAACAAAAACTAAAAGAAGAAGAGGAGGAGGAGGCGGAGGAGGTGCAAAGATATATATTTTTATAATGCGGCAACACATGCCCTTTTGAATATATATTTATATTTATATTGATATATTTACGCATATAAATATGTTTTTTTTTTTTTTTTGTGTGTGTGTGTGTGTATGTGACGACTGTGGGCAAATAAATTGTGACCACCCCATTAGAGGAGGCGTGGGTAAAAGAAAAAAAGAAAAAACAAACAAAAAAAACAGAAAACGTGGAGATGTGAAGAGGAGGAGGGGCGCGTGGAGCGAAAGAAATAAACAAACGAACGAAGATTGCAAAAACAGAGAATTCATCTCAAAAGACTCTCCGCCCTCCTCAGGCTGAAAACGAAAGGGGGACGGGTTGCGGGAAAGTGGTTTCATCCAAATAATTTTAGTGAATGGATGTTATTTGGGCTTTTTTGCTTGTTTTCTTCTTCCCCCTCCTCCTCCTCCACTATTATCATCGTTGCTTTCGGTTGTGGAGGGAAATCAATTGAATTATTATTATTATTATTATTTTGTTTGTTCTTTGCATTGATCTTCTTTTCATTTTCATTTTTTTTTTTTTTTAATTATTATTATTAATTGTTTTTTTCTATAGTTACTTTTCACAGGTGTATTTATTTATTTATTTATTTTATTTATTATATATTTAGAACTGCAGGTGACAAGATGACATGTGTGTGGCGAAGTGATGTCGACACATGCGACTTTCCTTTTCCCCACACTACCACCACCACCACTACCAACTGCCTTCCTTTTTTTTTTCTTCTTCTACTCTCTTTGTGTGGATGTGTGTTGATTTGGCGTCTTTGACAGGGATTTACGACTGCATTGGCACTTTGGGGGGAGCAACGACGGTTTATGTTGCCTGCGTGAAGAGGGAAGCCGCCGCCTTTTCCCTCTTTTATCCCACCGGACTCCAACAGGCAACCACACAAATGTGTTTTCTTCTTTCCCCCTATTTGTGTTATTTCTTTCCTTTTTTTATTTTATTTTCAATCCTATTGGGGACTGTGTCCATGCCCTTTCATTTTATTGCTTTATCTCTTTTTTTTTCTTTTCCTTTTCTAATTTACTCAGTAGTGAAGAGCCTCTCATTTATAGCGAGGTTGTGGTTGTTGGTGGGCGGCGACGGAAGGCTTTTGTTGCTGTTTTTTTTTTTTTTTTTTTTGGAATAGGGCGAAAAGAAGCAAATTTTTTCTTTTGTTTGTACCCCACCCCCCCCCAAAGCAAATTTTTTTTTTTTTAAATATATTAGACGTCAGATATCTCCAGAGGCGACGATTCCAGTTCTGTTCTTTTTTGTGTGTTGTGGCTCGCGTTGCCTGGACGTTTGGCTCGCTCTAATGCCTGGGGAGCCGCTGGGTACATACGGCGGAAATTACCAGGCACCTGCCGCCTTGGACGCCATGCAACACGTGGCGAGCGTGTGCCTCAGTGACGGTGCCCTGTACGAAGGGCCGTTGGTTGATGGCAAACCGGAGGGACGTGGCGTGTGCGTCTTTCCGTCAGGGGTTATTTGCGCCGGGAGGTTTTCGCACGGACATTTAGACGGAAACGCGGAGGTGTTGCTTCCCACCGGTGCACTTTTTTCTGGCAGCTTCAAGAGTTCTGCGGCGCACGGCTCTGGATTGTACGTGCAGGATGGCCGTCTGACGCGTGGCAGGTGGCATGAGGGATTTATGGTGGAGCAGGCGGAGGATAACCTGGGCGGTGGAGCTCGCGCGCAACTTTTCACGCGCATTGCCTTTCTTCTGTGTGATGAGCTGCAGAAACTCACGGCGGTGACTCGAGCGCCGAACTGGCAGCATCTGTATGTCAACAGTCGCATCAGTGAGCCAAAAGTACGTCTCTGCAGGGAGTGTTCCCCGGAAAAGAACACCATGCTATCAAACAGTGAGAAGCCCGAATATTTCATTGTGAATTGCTCCTCCACGAGAATTCCGTCACGCGCAATCATTTCCCGGAGTTTTGTGGACCGAGAAGCATCACTGTCGGATACGGAGGAGTCTCTGACGGCGGCAACGACGCAGCGGCAAACGGCACATGCTGAGATACAGATGCAAGAGAAACCGGCTACAAAAAATGCACTTGCCATGGGGGCCTC
>NW_001849416.1:90479-94916 GCF_000209065.1 Trypanosoma cruzi
TCTGCGGCGAAGAGGGCTGTCTGGAAGTGGCCACTGACGACATCGCAGTGCAGATCGACGATCCGAGTGGGTGTGCTGTGGATGCCGCAGGGGACCCCACCGAGGAAAGCGGTGCCAGGGAAATTTATTTATAACTTTTGTGAGAGTGCATGGCACGGCTTTCGCTCTTTTTTTTTATTGTTGTTCTTGGGCACAAGAGTAAATACATATATACATATATACTTGTTTGTGGACATGTATTTATGGTGCAGGTAAAAACAGGGCCGTTGTAATCAGTTGCATGGCCAGACTTGTCACAACCTTCTCTGCCACTCGTACGGTGACATGGCTGTGGCGATTTCTCCCCATCTTTTTTAAATTTTGGAAAGACTTAACGTTTTTCGAAATCAAGCAAAAAAAAGGCAACAGCAAATAAGTTTTAGCTTGGAGCTAACAGGGACAAACAGCAAATTGAGGGCGTGGAAAATGGTGCTTGGTTTCAATGACCGACTTGAGGTACCCAACTCCATTAACGAGTCACAGCGCTTTGGGTTTGTGGTGTGCAGCATGTTTTGTGCGATCGCATCCGGTGCCGTCTACTCCTTTTCGCTCATATCGGGCAAAATGACGGATGACTACGGCTTTACCCAGAACGATATCACCACCGTTTCAACTGTGGGCATCGTTCTTGGATACTTTACGCTTCCCTTTGGATTCATCCTTGACTACATAGGGCCGAAGCCGCTTTTTGCGATTGGTATATTTGCGTACGGACTTGGCGCAGCACTATTTGCATTGACGTTTTCGGGAAGGATTGGGGCAAGCGTGGGGAGTCTTGCTGTCATCAATGCCATCATGAACACTGGCTGTGCCATGTTTGATATGGGCCCCATCTTGTCTGTACTCAGCTGGTTTCCAGTTGACCGCGGTCTCTTGGTGGCAGCTGTGAAGTCGATGATTGGATTGGCAAGCTCTGTCATTGCGACAATTTACAACACGTACTTTTCAGGCAACCACTCCACTTTTATGTTTTTTCTTCTTGCCGTTTTTGTGGTCATTGGGTTCTGGGCGTTTATCTTCATTCAGATCCCTCCGTACCATATGACAGGCCACAGGATCAAGCATTACACCGAAGAGGAGCACGCGATAGCACGTCGTGTGGAGCACATGTATCTCATCAAGAAGGCCCCCAGACGGCGCTTTCTTATTTTGTTCGTCATTGTGTTGAGTCTTCTCATTGTGATCACGGTACAGAGCATCGCCTTTGTTTTTGTGGAGGGTGAAGTGCCATTCAAGACGAAAAACCCACCCGCAATTATCATGATTCTGCTCTGCTTTTCGTTATTCCTTGTTGTCCTGCCATTCAATTGCCTTGACAAGCCATTGAGGGGAAGCAGAAAATCCACTAGCGGCAGCAACGAACCCCTCGGGAACTCCAACAAGAAGAACGACAGCAAAGAGAACACATCTGCCGGTGACGCCAAAAATGAAATAATGGATGAGGCTTTTGAAGGAGAGGAAAGGCTTGTTTCCAATGATGACAAGAATTTTCCGCAGTACCAGACCGGCTTCTTTCACAATGTCCTTCACAGTATTCCATTGTGGTGTTTCTGGCTGAACGCTGTCATTGTGTCGGGTGGTGTGCATATTGTTATGCTCAACAGTCGCCAGCTGTTTGTGGCGGTATCAGAGGACCCGTCGAGCGAGCAGCTTCCCGCCCTGTACGTTGCCCTGACGAGTGTCGGTAACGCCATTAGTCGTCTTGGCGTCAGTTTCTTTGAAGCATGGAATGCAAGCCGACCACTTGAGAAGCGAACGCCCATTACCATCACGTACTGCATCCCGTCCCTCATGATGTGCCTTTCTTGCATCTTTTTTCTCATTGTGCCAGCACGGGCGCTGATCGTACCAATGCTTTTTGGAGGATTTGCGAACGGGTCCTACGCTGCTACCCTCGTATTGACTGTCCGCACCATTTTCAGCATTGACGTTGCGAAACATTACAACAGTATCTTTGTTTTTGATCTCATTGGTGTCATTGTCTTCAACCGTTTTATGTTTGGTGAACTTATGACGCGAAACTCCGTTCGGGCTTCGGATGGTCGGGTCCACTGCCTGGGACGTAGCAAGTGTGTGCGGACATCATTCACTGTGCTTGCGTGCCTCTGCGCATTGGCCTTCACTGCAAGTCTGCTGATGCATTTTGTCTACATGCGCTTTGTACGCTCCAGGCGTGTGCAGGAAGAGGCGGGACGAAATGTTCCGTTGGAGATGGCTGGGGTAATTTCCGAAGAAGTTCAGTAGGCTCCAGGAATAAAAAAAAGGAAAAAAAATGGATACTTTTTTTGTTGTTTGTTTAATTTATTTTGGCCCTCCTTTTTTTTTCTTTATTTTTTCTTTAGGAGCTTGTGAAAAGAATGATCGTGGGAGAGCTGGCTGCCTTAACTAATGAATGTACATCCTGATAAATGAAGGCATTCTTCATGATACTTTCTGCCGTATGAATCCTTTGGGAAGAACACGACTTTGTAGGGGCAGGGAGACGATAGGGGCCAGATAATATTTGATTTTTATTTTGCCACCCCACCCACCCCCTGTTGATTCCCACCACGCGGCGGGGTCATGTGGTTGGAGGACCCCGAAGTCTGCCACTTCGTAAGTAGTAATATCCAAATCCTAACTGAGGACAAAGCAACATGCTAGTGGTCCACAGAATTTATATATTGAATGAAAAGAAAACATTGAAGCAATTAACTAACGAACCCTTTTCCTTAACTTGTTTGGTTCCATAAATTATTTCAGGATCCGGCCAGCTGCCCAGGAGATTATTCTTTGTATAAAATATTTAAATTTGTGCACGATTTTGTTATATTTTTAGCCCTCTCTTATATATTAACATATCAACTTATTTACCAATATGTGAATATATGTCTGTATCTATGTTTATATATATATATATATATAGACATGCAAATATTTGTATTTGACGGTGTTTTTTTTGTGTTGTGGCTTGCGTTGCCTGGACGTTTGGCTCGCTCTAATGCCTGGGGAGCCGCTGGGTACATACGGCGGAAATTAACAGGCACCTGCCGCCTTGGACGTCATGCAACACGTGGCGAGCGTGTGCCTCAGCGACGGTGCCCTGTACGAAGGGCCGTTGGTTGATGGCAAACCGGAGGGACGTGGCGTGTGCGTCTTTCCGTCAGGGGTTATTTGCGCCGGGAGGTTTTCGCACGGACATTTAGACGGGCACGCGGAGATGTTACTTCCCACCGGTGCACGTTTTTCTGGCAGCTTCAAGAGTTCTGCGGCGCACGGCTCTGGATTGTACGTGCAGGATGGCCGTCTGACGCGTGGCAGGTGGCATGAGGGATTTATGGTGGAGCAGGCGGAGGATAACTTGGGCGGTGGAGCTCGCGCACAACTTTTCACGCGCATTGCCTTTCGTCTGTGTGATGAGCTGCAGAAACTCACGGCGGTGACTCGAGCGCCGAACTGGCAGCATCTGTATGTCAACAGTCGCATCAGTGAGCCAAAAGTGCGTCTCTGCAGGGAGTGTTCCCCAGAAAAGAACTCCATGCCATCAAACAGTGAGAAGCCCGAATATTTCATTGTGAATTGCTCCTCCACGAGAAGTCCGTCACGCGCAATCATTTCCCGGAGTTTTGTGGACCGACAAGCATCACTGTCGGATACGGAGGAGTCTCTGACGGCGGCAACGACGCAGCGGCAAACGGCACATGCTGAGATACAGATGCAAGAGAAACCGGCTACAAAAAATGCACTTGCGATGGGGGCCTCCGCCTATGCGATATTTGCATGTGCCGCACCTGCATCCAATGAGTTTTTCTCATTTAGTCATTACGTGAAATATTGCCTCATATTTCTTTTCCCGTTCCTGTCGTTGCCGCAGTTTCCATTTTCCCCTATTCGTAAGGCCAGGCTAGAAATGGAACGGGAATTTATTGTGAGTGGTGCCTCGCTCCTAAGAAAATACGACCCGCCATTTCTTTCCTTACACTTTGTGACGCTTGCAATGTGTTGTAGTTTTTCAGCAGTTGTGATTGCTGCAGCGAAGGTGAATCTGGGCGCAGTGAGTGATGGACGTCTGACACTGGCGGAGATTGTGATTCCATGTGTTTTTTGGGTGCTGCAGTCTTTGTTTTACGCCGCCTATAATAGTTACATGCGAGTAGCACACGCTTTGGAACGGTTTGAACGTCGTTTGACACCACGGCTTTCTGCATTTACTGCGGGTCTGGTGGACATAAAGGCAAAAGTATGTATTTATACCTGGGATGAGAAGGGCCGAGGGATGGTGACAAACAAGCACTACCGCTATCGTTGGCTAGCATGCTCTATTGTTGTTGGTATTGTCATGGGGCTTGCAGCTCCTCTCACGCGTGTCGGTTTTGGACACCCATTTTTTGGAACGGGTACGTACGACATGGCGGCGGC
>NW_001849416.1:95016-119574 GCF_000209065.1 Trypanosoma cruzi
CTGCGCTGCAGCTCTTTGCTTTGGAGCGGCGGAAGACTACGACGTCGTACAAGTACTTCGAGGATACCGCGAGTATTCGTGCTGCTTTATTTCGTCTTACGGATGCCGAGAGGGAATTGCTAGAGCAGAGTGCAATGGCGCTGCGGCATGACGTGGCGTTGACGTCCGTCTGCGGCGAAGAGGGCTGTCTGGAAGTGGCCACTGACGACATCGCAGTGCAAATCGACGATCCGAGTGGGTGTGCTGTGGATGCCGCAGGGGACCCCACCGAGGAAAGCGGTGCCAGGGAAATTTATTTATAACTTTTGTGAGAGTGCATGGCACGGCTTTCGCTCTTTTTTTTTATTGTTGTTCTTGGGCACAAGAGTAAATACATATATACATATATACTTGTTTGTGGACATGTATTTATGGTGCAGGTAAAAACAGGGCCGTTGTAATCACTTGCATGGCCAGACTTGTCACAACCTTCTGTGCCACTCGTACGGTGACATGGCTGTGGCGATTTCTCCCCATCTTTTTTAATTTTTGGGAAAGACTTAACGTTTTTCGAAATCAAGCAAAAAAAAAGGCAACAACAAATAAGTTTTAGCTTGGAGCTAACAGGGACAAACAGCAAATTGAGGGCGTGGAAAATGGTGCTTGGTTTCAATGACCGACTTGAGGCACCCAACTCCATTAACGAGTCACAGCGCTTTGGGTTTGTGGTGTGCAGCATGTTTTGTGCGATCGCATCCGGTGCCGTCTACTCCTTTTCGCTCATATCGGGCAAAATGACGGATGACTACGGCTTTACCCAGAACGATATCACCACCGTTTCAACTGTGGGCATCGTTTTTGGATACTTTACGCTTCCCTTTGGATTCATCTTTGACTACATAGGGCCGAAGCCGCTTTTTGTGATTGGCATGGTTGCGTACGGACTTGGCGCAGCACTATTTGCATTGACGTTTTCGGGAAGGATTGGGGCAAGCGTGGGGAGTCTTGCTGTCATCAATGCCATCATGAACATTGGCTGTTCCATGTTTGATATGGGCCCCATCTTGTCTGTACTCAGCTGGTTTCCAGTTGACCGCGGTCTCTTGGTGGCAGCTGTGAAGTCGATGGTTGGATTGGCAGGCTCTGTCATTGCGACAATTTACAACACGTACTTTTCAGGCAACCACTCCACTTTTATGTTTTTTCTTCTTGCCGTTTTTGTGGCCATTGGGTTCTGGGCGTTTATCTTCATTCAGATCCCTCCGTACCATATGACAGGCCACAGGATCAAGCATTACACCGAAGAGGAGCACGCGATAGCACGTCGTGTGGAGCACATGTATCTCATCAAGAAGGCCCCCAGACGGCGCTTTCTTATTTTGTTCGTCATTGTGTTGAGTCTTCTCATCGTGATCACGGTACAGAGCATCGTCTTTGTTTTTGTGGAGGGTGAAGTGTCATTCAAGACGAAAAACCCACCCGCAATTATCATGATTGTGCTGTACTTTTCGTTATTCCTTGTTGTCCTGCCATTCAATTGCCTTGACAAGCCATTGAGGGGAAGCAGAAAATCCACTAGCGGCAGCAACGAACCCCTCGAGAACTCCAATGAGAAGAACGACAGCAAAGGGGACACATCTGCCGGTGACGCCAAAAATGAAATAATGGATGAGGCTCTTGAAGGAGAGGAAAGGCTTGTTTCCAATGATGACAAGAATTTTCCGCAGTACCAGACCGGCTTCTTTTATAATGTTCTTCACAGTATTCCATTGTGGTGTGTCTGGCTGAACGCTGTCATTTTGTCGGGTGGTGTGCATATTGTTATGCTCAACAGTCGCCAGCTGTTTGTGGCGGTATCAGAGGACCCGTCGAGCGAGCAGCTTCCCGCCCTGTACGTTGCCCTGACGAGTATCGGTAACGCCATTAGTCGTCTTGGTGTCAGTTTCTTTGAAGCATGGAATGCAAGCCGACCACTTGAGAAGCGAACGCCCATTACCATCACGTACTGCATCCCGTCCCTCATGATGTGCCTTTCTTGCATCTTTTTTCTCATTGTGCCAGCACGGGCGCTGATCGTACCAATGCTTCTCGGAGGATTTGCGAACGGGTCCTACGCTGCTACCCTCGTATTGACTGTCCGCACCATTTTCAGCATTGACGTTGCGAAACATTACAACAGTATCTTTTTCTTTGATCTCATTGGTGTCATTGTCTTCAACCGTTTTATGTTTGGTGAACTTATGACGCGAAACTCCGTTCGGGCTTCGGATGGTCGGGTCCACTGCCTGGGACGTAGCAAGTGTGTGCGGACATCATTCACTGTGCTTGCGTGCCTCTGCGCATTGGCCTTCACTGCAAGTCTGCTGATGCATTTTGTCTACATGCGCTTTGTACGCTCCAGGCGTGTGCAGGAAGAGGCGGGACGAAATGTTCCGTTGGAGATGGCTGGGGTAATTTCCGAAGAAGTTCAGTAAGCTCCAGGAATTAAAAAAAAAAAAAGGAAAAAAAAATGGATACTTGTTTTTGTTGTTTGTTTAATTTATTTTGGCCCTCCTTTTTTTTTGTTTTCTTTTTTTATTTGTATAAAATCCCTAAATTTGTGCACAATTTTGTTGTATTTTTACCTTTTTTTTTTCTTATATATATTAACATAATAATTTATTTATCAATATATGAGTATATGTCTGTATCTATTTATCTATGTTTCTGTACATGTGTATAGACATATACATATTTAGGCATACATGTATTTGTATTCATCGGCTGTTTTTTTTCGTTTTTCGTTTTTTTTTTTTTTTTTTTTTTTTTGGCATAAGCTTTAAAAATTTATTTATTTATTTATTTTTATTTTCCCACCCCACCACTTCTCATCTTTTTTAGCCTTCTTGGTTTTTACGTCTGGGCCGCTTTCTGTTTTTTTTTTTTTTTTTTTTTTTTAGTGTTCTTTTTTTTTTGGGTTTTTGTTTTTTGTTGTTTTTTAAAATCAATTCGTGTTTTTTTTTTTTTCTTTTCTTTCGAAAAACAACAACTAACAAACAAACAAACAAACAAAAAACAAAAAACAGGACTTTCTCCTCTCTGCTGGGCGGTGCGGGGGATGTACGCCTGCACCCACCCACACTGCATGCATGTACGCTGCGTGTAATGGCTGTGAAGGCAACGTGTGGTGGAAACTGAGATGAAATTCTGATCTTTTTTTTTCTTTTTTTTTTTTTTTTTTTTCCCACACGCACGAAACCACCAGCACAACAACAAGAAGACGAAAAGGGAAGGGAAGGGAAGTAAAAGAGGTTGAAGTTAGGACACAAAAAATTTATTTATTTATTTATTTTTTCCTTTGATGGAAAGTTTTGAGTCAACACACCGGCAGCGTTTGGCTTTTTTTTCTGCACACCCCTGCAGATATTTGCACATGACACATACAACGATCGGGATCTTCACAGGTATACGCACGCAGATGGTTACATGGAGAGAAGGACTCCAAGAAAGTTTTGTTTGCTGTTTTTTTCTTACCGAAATGACATGTTCCTTTCCTTTTTTTTTATTTTCTTTTTTTATTCCTTTTATGTTGGATCACATGGGAGGATTTACTTGCAATAATGTGTTGAGGCAAACCAACGAATTGTTATATTTACATTTGTATTCCAGCCTTTATTTATTTTTCCGCTTTTCCTGTTTTGGATTTTTTTTATTTTTTTTTTTTTAATTTTTATTTTGCATGGCATGCTGTAGATACCGTGCTTGAGGGGAAAGGGGATTAAAGGTGTAAACCGCACATATATACATAGATATATATATTCAATTGTGAATAGTGGGTAGGAGTATTGTTCGGTGGGGAGGAAAGAGAAAAGGGGAGAGGGAGAGAGAGTGAGGGAGGAATACAGCGTAACTCATCATTGATTCATGGGGAAGGGTCGCGACAAGCGCAAGAAGCATGAGGATCCCTTGAAAGCAGTGAAGCGTGCGAGTCGCCAGGCCCAGAAACGTGCCAAAGGGATTCACAAGGGCGACTCAGGCGACGACGAGGTGAAGGGGTTCAACAATGAGGAGGCTCCGGAAGTTACGTTGAACCGCATACGTAAGCAGGAGGGCAAAATGCGCACCACGTTGGTGGAGGAAAACGTCCCCGCCCCTAGTCCGCGTGCGAATGTTGTCTTTACTGCTCACCCTGAAAGGGATCACGAGCTGATGCTTTTTGGTGGAGAGTATTGGGACGGGGAGAAAACGGTAGCGTACAATGACCTGTACTTTTACAACATCAAGCGCAACTTCTGGTCACGTCTCGTGACGGCGTTGAACCCGCCCCCACGCAGCAGCAGCCAGGGTGTTCTCTACAAGCACTTTCTTCTTATTTGTGGCGGAGAATTTGTCTCTCAGTCGCAATCGCAATTTCTGCACTTTAAGGACGTTTGGCGTTTTGACACCAAAAAATTTGAATGGGAAGAACTAAAGGGCTTGAAAGGGGGTCCGTCGTCACGCAGTGGACATCGTATTTGTATCTGGCGTCGTAATGCCGTCCTATTTGGTGGATTTTATGATAATGCACAGGAATGCCACTATTTTAATGACCTTTGGGTACTTTCGCATTTGGACGGGCCGGGAAAGTGGACGGCTGTCAAAACCGCGCCATATGGTGAGTTGCCTCACCCGCGCAGTGGACATTCAATGGCTGTCTGGAATGACACGCTCTTTGTCTATGGGGGATTCTCCAGTGAAAAGTTTAATCGATTTAAAAAGTCACAAGCAACCGTGCACCATGACCTTTGGAGCTTAAAATTACCGCAGGGTATCGGTGCTGCAGATAATAACAACGCGGAGTGTGAGGTTACATTATGGACAAAGATACGTTTGGGCGGTATTCCCCCACCCATTCGCTGTGGCGTGGGCAGTGCGTTTAAAGATAGCAAAATGTATTTGTTTGGCGGTGTTGTGGACATTGAGTCTCCAGGCGGAAAGGTTGTGTCAAGTTTTTGCAGTGATTTATTTGTTTTTCATATGGACACGAAACGCTTTTACCCAATTGTTTTGCGCGCAAGGAGGAAGACGACTGTATCGGAGTCGAAGGAAGGGGACCTGCAATCGGAATTGAAGGCTCTTCATTTACAACATCTGAAAGATGCCTCCAAGTGTTCAAGTGACGAAGACAGTGACGAGGAGGACGAAGAGGAGGCGGAAAGTCATGGGAACGTTGAGGAAGATGACAAGGAAGAGATGAAGGAGAGTTTTGAAGTCAATAAAAGAGGGCAGATATATCCACATCGTCGGATGAACGCATCCATGCTTGTTCTTGGGAACACTCTATACATTTTTGGGGGTCAGTTTGAGAGTGGCTTGCGGGAAGTCACGATGTCGGATCTCTTTTCATTCAATCTTCATACATGTGACACGTACCGCGTGCTTCTCTCGCAGGATCTTTCACGTTTGGTATGGCTTGGTAAGGAGGCAGAGGAGAGTGACGCTGGCTCATGGGAGAGCGGCAGCACTGTTGTCAGCGCTGCATTTGACATGGAGTACGATGAAGACGACGATGAGGTTGCGGAAGGTGCTGAAGAGGCAGCGGTGGACGGCGGCGTGGACTTTTCCCGCATTCCGCGGTCACTGGAGGATGGCGACAACGATGATGAGCCACCGCAGGTTATCCCCGCGGAGCTTGACACCGCCGTCACACCCGCACGTGACATTGTGGACGGCATCACCACTGTAAAGGGCAAGAAGGGCCTCAAGATACATAAGGAGCAGCTCCTCGCTCAGCTGGGCGGCGGATCCGCCGTACCAACCCCGCTGAGGGAGGAGACTCCGGCGTTATTTTTTGAACGGACGACTGCCTTTTGGGTGTCGATTGCAACGGAGTCATTTGCGGATGCCGGTGGAAATACGCGTCAGTCGGAGAAACGGATTTATAGGCGGGCAATGCGGTTTGCCTTTCTCCGCTACCACGAGGCAAAGAAACTACTTGAACAACTGCGACTTGTAGAGGAACGCGAAGAGGAGGAGACGCGGTTCTTCAAGGAGCGCCGAGAACAGAAGGAAAAAGAATGGGAAGAACACGAGAGAAAAATTGGGGAACAGGAAGAGGATGATGACAAGAGTGCCTAAAAATGAAGGAGGCGGAGAGCACCGAATCTGGAACGTTTTCCCCCCCCTCTTGTTGTGCCGTTTTTTTTTTTTTTGGTGTGTGTGTGATTGTGGGATGGAGCTGGAGAGTCTGGCTGAATGTTTTTTAAACATTTAAGTTTCCTTTTCTTTTTTTTTTTGCCTTCTTTATTTATTTATATAATTTTTTTGCGTCATGGACGGATGTTGCGGTAGGGTTTCTGGGAGGGATGGCCGGTGCATCCACCGCCCTTGAAAATGTTGACGAGGCACTCGAGGCGAATCGTCGGCTTCAGAAGAAGTTGAGGCGGATGATTCGGCAGTTGTGTGAGGCACACGATCGGTTTTCAGCCCTTCGTGTGACGCTATGCATGCCGCCTTCTTCTCCCAGAAGGCGGCAGCGTCTTTCCGGGAAACGCGACCGCGTTCATAGCGCTCCGGTGACGTATTATTTTAATGATCGCCTGCCAAGCAGCTCGTCTTTTGCTCCGTTCCGCCATGCCGGTGTTTATGCGGAGGGTGGTATTCCCCGGTACGCACCACTTCCATTGACGGCGGATGAGGTGCGCTGGAAGGAGGCCAGCGAAACATTTTCTCCGCTACGGCATGATGTACTCAACGCAACAATGCGTGTTAAATTTTCAGGGAAAAAAGAGGAAGGGGATGATGATATTGTGAATGATTATGAATTCATAGCGGCTGTGCGTGGCTACATTGGAAACCCATGTGGTGCAACCTTCTGGAAGGCGTTGGACGGGCACGGACGTCCACAGTTTGACATTGCTAGCAGGTACGTTGCGCTGAGAATCCTCAAGAAGACAAATTCTGTCCCATCACATTATGAGGCATACCAACTTAGCGAAGAAGAAAAAAATGCCGCGGCTAAAGAGGCGGTGCGGTGCCATTTTGGTGATTTGGGGGCAATGTTTGCCGCCTACGCAGAGCTCCTTGTGGCGGCTGCACGTCGTCATGCATACATGGCGGAATTAGTTGGAAAGGTGGTTGATCCCTTTCCCCCATATGTATGGGAGAGTCGTGTCAATTTTATGCGGATGGTGGATTCCATCGTGCAGGAGGCAGGCATCTCCGATGGGCATGATGCCCTGTGGGATGGTGAAGATGTAGTGTTAGCGCAGCGTTTTGTTGGGCAGAGCCAAACCAAGCCCTCTCTTGTGGACCTCACAGCATGTCTCTTGGCGTTTAAGAGTGAAATCCTTGGAAAGAAAAGTAGCTTGCAGGAAATTGCACGGATTTTTCTGCCGAGGTGTGGGGGCCCGTCACTAACTCTGTGGGATTTAAAGCAGCTACGGCTGCCAAAGGAGAGCTAAAAAAAAAAAAAAAAAAAGGTTGGACAGAAAAGAAAAAGAGAAAAACAACGAATAAATTCTAATGGAAATGTTCATTTATTTTTATTTTATTTTTCTGCATTCATGCGTGGGCGAGTGCGGCAGAGAGAGAGTGAATACAGATATTTTTTCTGTTGTTACTGTTGCGCCAGTTTCAGTATCATTGGCAGATATATATATTTATGGATGCATTGAAGACGTTGTGTGAGGGCTTCATATGTCTCGTTTGGGTTATTTATCCCGTGTTTTCTTTTTTTCTCATTATTTTTTTTTGTGTGTTTTTTCTTCTTTTGCGTCTTTTGTGTTATACGTATGCTGATTGGTTGCATCATATGTATATCACAGCTGCGGTGTGGTGAATGATTCGATCAATGGAAGCCGACAGCGTGGAGCTTGCGGTGCAGCTTGAGCTGTGCATTCTTCGCGCCGTCACCCCGAAAGACTACCAGTGCGTCTTGGAGCGGAATGGCAAAATGGACGGGAACACCGTACGCCTGCTGCAGGCGATTATGCAACAGGATGACAAGGTGCATTTGGGGCAAACGATACTGTTGAGTGAACATTTTCCGGTTGCTCTCATGGTGGTGGATTTGACTCCGGCTACGGCTGGCGTGTTGTGCGACACGACAACCCTTATTGTACTTCCACCATGCGTTAGTAACGGGGCTACAGAGTTGTGCCTCGCTGCACACACGACAGAAGAGAACCCCAAAGAGGAGGAGGAGGAGGAGGAAGAAGAAGAAGGGGATGTCGATGACGACCAATGCATTGTTGTGTTGGATGATTCTTTGAGTGGCTCCATTGCGGTGTCGTCCGAGAGGTTTTTTTTGCGCACCCTGCTGATGGACGGCGCGGTGGTGTGTGTTGGTGATGCAGAGTACACGACTGCTTTCTCCATTTGCATGAAAGCAGAGGGAGAGGATGGTGCCGATAGTGTTCCTACCCTGCACACCTCGCCCGATGTTTTTCGTAATATTCGGGCTGCCATTTTGCTTGAGTCCTTATCGTCCGTTGAGGCGACTCGTGTGCGATACTCAGACCAACGGCTGAATACTTCACTTTCTGTATTTCGTCCTGTACTCGATTCGGCGTGCATGCCGTTAACTTTGGGATTGTCGAAAAATGGGTTTAGTGAGTTGCAAATGAGTTGTGCCGTTCTTGTGCCTGCGTGGCCTCTCGCCATGTTGAATGCCGTATTGGGAGACACGTATGAGAAGATGTTGGTGCTTGCACTAAATGCCTCCAAGGAGATGTTGTCGGGCCGAATGGTCTCTGAAGGTGACGTTCTTATTTTTCACGTTACGCCTCAACTCTTTCTTGAGCGGCAGCTGGATTATACGGACGTCACCGAGGCTGTGCTGAGGCATGTTGCACATCTTGTACAGGACGATGCCGCTGAAACGACTATGAGATTACGGCAGAACTTTGACGGTACCATTGCGATTCCAATCCGCGTTGCCGAGGTGACGACATCTTCAGGTAAACCGTACGGGTTGCTTGAGCTAGATGGTCAGGGGACGGAGGTCGTTTTATCCATACGCAGCACATTGCCTTGCGTGGATGTGACTCCCCTTTATCCACCATTATGTTCAAACGGAACAGTTTATTTAAACTTGTCTTTCACTCTGGCCATTCGTGGAGCGTTGGGTTCCTTTTTTTTACCACTACACTCTGCGGGGACACATGTCTTTGTGGTGCGTGCAATGCCGGAGAACTTTCCATACGAGTGCATTACGACTGCGTTGGCAGTGAATGGTGTGGCAGCGCTTATTGTTGACCTTGATCAGTGGCGTACAGAGGATGTGCAGCGTCTTGTTTCAGAGTATATGCAAGGCCGTGGTGAAGTGGCACTTGTGATAAAGAATGCGCAAATTTTACCTGACAATCCCCACTTGTTGCATTTGTTTGACACGGATGATACCATCAGTGATACCTGTCTTGGGGTTCGGATTATTTTTCTTGTCTGCGAGGGTATGGAGGCACCACCGCCAACGGTGGCAGCCAGGGCCCGAAATGTGGAAGGTGTACTAAATTGCGCCAATCCATCCGACACGGACCGTCGCATTATTGCAGAAACTCTGTTTCAAGAGGCTCAACGTTCTTTTGGTGTATGTAAGAGCCTTCTGTTGTCATTTGATTCCGTAGCGTCATGGACAGTCGGACTGAGTGCTGCCGATGTGGTGGCGTACATGCAGGAATGTCTCTCTGTTCTGAGATGCATGCGGTTGCCGGAGGGAGTACGTCCTGTACTTTCGGAGTCATTGTGCGGAAGTGTGCTGCAGAAGTATCAAAAAGCGCATGGATACAGTCTTGTCTCGACTAAACTGCAGCCTGTGCGGTGGAAGGATGTGGGCGGATTGGAGGAGGCGAAGCGAGAGCTGCGGGAGACGATTCAATTGCCCCTGCTGCACCCGGAACTTTTTTCAACCGGCACAAAGCGACGAGCGGGTATCCTTTTTTACGGGCCGCCAGGGTGTGGCAAGACACTTCTAGCAAAGGCAGTCGCGACGGAGATGAACATGAATTTCATGGCGGTGAAGGGGCCTGAGCTGATCAATCAGTACGTTGGTGAGAGCGAAAAGAACATTCGTCTCCTCTTTCAGCGTGCACGGGACAACTCGCCCTGCATCATATTTTTTGACGAGCTGGACGCACTGGCGCCGGCACGTGGCGCGAAGGGTGACGCCGGCGGGGCGATGGATCGTGTTGTTGCGCAGCTGCTTGTTGAGGTGGATGGCGTTGGCCACACACGCACAGACGGCAGTACCACCGCACAGGTGTTTGTCATCGGCGCTACAAATCGTCCGGATCTTCTGGACCCATCGCTGCTACGCCCTGGCCGCTTTGACAGGCTGTGCTACTTGGGTCTTCCCGCGACGAGGGAGGAGCAGTTGGTCGCCCTCCGTGCACTCACGCGGAAGTTTAACCTCGCAGATGACGTGGACTTTGACGCCCTCCTTGAGCCACTTTCTATGGATTACACCGGCGCTGATTTTTTTGCTCTTTGTTCTGACGCCATGATGTTTGCTGTCGAATCGATGCTTCAGCGCACTGCTGCGGAGGGGGGCGACGATACACAGTCGGTGGGGCGTCATGCCGAAGAGGCGCCGTCTTTTTTTGTTCAGATGCGTGACTTTGTGAGGGCGCGCGATCAACTCAAGCCGTCGGTCTCGAAGGAAGAACTTCAGCGTTACGAGAGCCTTCGGTCGAAATTCACCACCTGGTAGATTACTGTGAGGCGTACACTCTGGGAGTGTGAGGGCGGGTATTTTGTGAGGAACTCGCCTTGAATGAAGCAGCAGCGCGGATCGGCTTCAATGGCCCCACGTGAAGGGCGAAGAAAGAAGGGGAATAAGAGAAGAGAACTACAGGAAGAAAGAGAAAATGAAAAGTCATTAAAACATGATGCATTAATAACGATAAATGCACACAAATAACGGAGAAAAAAAAAAAAAAGAAAGAAAGATACCATTTAACCGTTGTATCATCGAGGCTCGTCTACACATTTCCTTTGCGAAGGTATCTATATATCTAAATATATTTATATATACATATTTCTCTCCCTTTCTCACTGTGTGTCTGTGTGTGTGTGTGTGCGGAACTGTGTATGTATTTCCTTTATTTGATGTTTTTTTTTCCTTTACCATCGTCTTCTTTTTTTTCTTTTTTGCTGTTGTTATTTTGTTGTTTTACAAAATTGAGTAGAAGTAGCGCATTTTGGGTAATATGTCTTTTGTGAAAGCTCTCTATTCAGAAGAAAAAAGGCGTTATGAACCCATGCCTCTGACAGGTGCCCATGGAGTTGGGGAAAACGAGGGAAATGATGGACCCCTGTTTCATTTGAAGCGCCATATGTCCATGAAGGAGTTATTATTTTTACTTTGTATGTCGTTTAGCTACGCCATATGTTTTAACACATTAAACAATATTTTGATTCCAAAATCTGTTGCCCGTTTTTGTAATAATAAACAAAGTCTTTGGTTAGGTTTTCTCATGGTACTTGGAGCCTTGTGTCAGATGTCTGCTCCATTGGTTGGGGCGTACAGTGATCGTATGGGTGGCAGGGCGGTCTTTTTAGTGTACGGCTCAGCTGTGACAGTTTTGGGACTTTTTATTTTTCTTCTTGTGGAAATGATAGATGGAATTGTATTACTTTGCTTTGCTCAGGTGACATCTACCGTGGGACTTTCTGTCGTTTATAATATGGTCATGGCGTTGTTAACGGATTATGTTCCTGAGGAGCAAACTGGGGAAGGAAGTGGGGCGCTTGCTCTTCTTGCCCTAACGGGTAGTGGTGTGGGGTATGCCATGTTGGCGATAGACGTGCCTATTACTTACTGTCTCTGTATTTATGTGCTTGTGACGTTATTTTGTTTGGCAGTGACTTTGAATTTTATTCCAATTGTAGATACATCTCGACAGCCACAAGAGCCCGCCCGTTTTTGTGATACGCTGACGGCAGCATTTACGGTGCCTTCCTTTCGTGTATTTCCCGATTTTTTACTTGCATGCATTGGAAGGGCGCTTTTTAATACTGGTGTCGCTTCTCAATTATATCTTTTTTTTTTTGTGCGTGATGTGTTGAGTTTGTCTAGCCCAGTACGCGTGACCTCTGCGTTGTGGATTGCAGCACTGGCGGGGGGTTTTGTGGGTGCCATCCCAAGCGGAATATTTTCCGACCGCATTGGACGCAAGCCTGTTGTTTACGCCTCTCTTTGTTTATGTACCGCGTCAGTCATGTGTCTTCTTTTTGTACCTAACATTGAATTTCTTTATTTGGTGGGTTTTATTCATGGGGTTGGGACTGCGTCTTACCTTTCCGTTGACCACGCACTTGGTATATCAACACTCCCTCGTAAAGGTGGTGTGCCGATTGATGCCGCGAAGGATTTGGCGTTATTTGCCACAAGTGCAACCATTGGGACAATTTTTGGACAAGTGGGTTATGGGGTTATACTTCAGTTCTTTGTGGCATATACGGAGGCCGGGTCAATTTACTACAGTTATTTTGGGTTTGTTGTCATGTTTTCTTTTGCCTCTCTTGCATTTATCGCGAGTGGCGCCACGGTGGTGCGTATTCGCGTGAAGTGAAGGAAACAAATAAATAAATAAATAAAATTTAGCATCATTGGCCGCCAAACCAACAACAAGAGGGGGAGGGGGAAAAGAAAATAATAATAAAATGAAACGAAAAGACTGAAAGACGCAAGAAAAAAAAAAAAAAAAAAAAAAAAAAAAAAGAGGAAAGAAGTAAAAAACGGTAGGCGGACCGGCGAATATTAACTTCTTGCAGACAATTTACTTGCGACAGGTTTTTTTTTTTTCTTTTGTTCAGATTAGGGGAAAACTGTTGACGCCAGAGCTCTCTCTCTCTCTCCCTATATATATATATATATATTGTAGGGTCTATGTTCCTTCTTTTTTCCTTTTTTTTTTCTTGTTGTTGTTGGATGTTGGAGTGTATGTTTGTTGAGAGTTTAGATATACCATTTTTTTTTTTCTTTTTTTTTCTTTTTCTTTTTCTTTCTCAATCTCTCTCTTTTTCTTTTTTCTCTCTCTATCCATCTGTGTGTTTGTGTGTCTTTTTTTTTTTTTTTGTTTATTTGTGTGAGTGCTTGGCTGGGTTTTGATTTTTGTGTCTTCTTTGATTTTTTTATTTTTAGTGTCATTTTGTCTCCCACGACTTTCAAATTTTTATTTTTTATTTTTTGTTTCTTTTTCTTTTTTTTTGTGTGTTGTGTGTTTGTTGACTTTCAGGGATGTCATCTTCTGAAATTGCGGTGAAGCGACTGCGGCGGCAGTGGGAGCCGGAGGAAAAGACGTGGAACGACGAGGTGTTGGAGGTGCCATGGGAGGAGTTGACTCCCCCGCTGCACAAGTCCACCGTCTTTGCACTGAAGAATGTCTTTTTCTTCTCCCACGCCACCTCTGTGCAGGCCCGCGCCATTAGTTTTCTCCGCACATCGGGCAACAGTGCGGTGTTGGAGGCACCGACAGGCAGTGGGAAGACGCTGGCCGTGCTGATTCCACTGATTGAGCGCACCGTGCGCGCATGCGATGCATACGTGGCCGAACACGGTCGTCCTCTTTTACGCCGAGATATCGTGGGTGTTATTTTGTCCCCGTCACGTGTGTTGGCGGAGCAAACCTTCGTCGTTGGGCGCAACCTTGTCTCTCGCCTTCCACAAAACATACGCTTTGTCTTGTGCGATGGGGCCGTGCAGCCTGTCCATGCCGTCCTGGATGGGCTAAAAAAAGCAGCTCGTGGTGCCGGAAATTTCCTCGTCACGACACCCCATGACCTTTCAGAGTTTCTTGCCGTATGGGAACAGGAACGGGCGGCGAGTGCGGTGTCGGATGAAATGCAGGAGTTGTTGGCCACACAGGATGAGGAGACACGGCGGCGCTACTATGAGAAGCGGGGCGGCATGCAGTCAGTGAGCGGGGACACGGGGAATGCGGTTCAATTGCGTGGATGCCACAGTGAGCGGTTTGCGTTTGTCGTGGACGAGGCGGATCTTGTCTTCCACTCACCGGAGATGCGGGGGGCTGTAACACGATTCCTGGACACATACGCCGGGATGGAGGAGCCGCCTCAAAAGCGACACAAATTCGCTCCTTACAAATCGTCTCCTTCCGGTCAAATTGTGACGGACGTGGCGTTTGTTGGGGCGACAGTCTCCACCTCTCAGGAGCTGCGAGCGTACGCCGCTCACATCCAAGCGACGCTTGGAACGCAGATGCACACCATCGTACTGAATAGCTCGCAGGATTTTGTTACACAGTTGCAGAATCGCTACATGATGTGCGAAGCGCACGAATTTCTTCCCCTTTTGGTTCAACTGATGAATCTCCATGCGTCGAAGAAGCACTTTATTTTTTTTAACAGCCCCAAAACGTTGAAATTTGTGGAAAAACTATTTGGTAGCCTTATGAAAAGCGAGTCCCCACTTCTGTACATCAAACACACGTTTGTGATGTACGAGGGTATGAATGAGCGGGCGCGGCTTGAGCAGTACAACGCGTTTTTAAATCATGGGACGAATGCACAGGAGTTGGCCACAAAAAAGACACAACCCCCGCCTCACGCTGCGACGGAGAAGAAGAATCAAGTGTATAGTGGTGGTTGGAAGCGGGACGGACGACCACCGGATGGGAAAGGTGCAATTCTTCTCTGCACAGATATCGCAGCGTTTGGGTTGGATGTGCGTGACGTGGATTATGTCTACCACTTTGAACCACCAGCAACCGTACAGTCTTATGTGCATCGCATTGGTCGAGTCGGACGTATGGGAATGCGTGGAAGCAGTATTCTTCTCTTGCCATGTTTCAGCAACGAGAGTTCATTGGCTTCTGCACGGGAGCGTAAGACAACAAGCACTCGCTTTAACACCATTGCCAACACGAAGTTTTCAACATCTGAGCTGCAGTCTGTGCATATGACATTGGATGATCTTGGCAAGGAGCAACGCTGTTACATTGAGGACTTGGGCAAACGCAGCGAATTACAACCGTACTCAATTCCTCCTTTTGCGCCTATCACATCCACTATTCGTAATATTATTTCACAGCAAAAAAATCTTTTGAAGTTGGCAGAAATTGCCGCCATGTCCATGTGTACCGTCCCAGAGAATGCGGAGAAGGCAAAGGCCTGGTTTTACCCCAAACTGGCACTATGCGCTCTTCTACTCGATTAAGGCTTAAAAAGAGCGAATTGAGGAATTCTACTCTTACAATTATAATCACATTGCCATAAATATTTAAGGAAATATCCTTGGGATGTTTTGATGTAATGGGCGTATCGTCATGTCTCTTTTGCCTTTCTGCACTGAATATTATATGACTTTGTTCTTATTGACTTTTTTTTTTTCTTGTGGTTATTTTTATTTTTATTTTGTGAGTGGGTTATATATATATATATATATATACATTTTTTGACTTTTTATATAGTTTTCTTGGCGAATAATTTTACGAGGGTGCGTGTGTATGTGCCTGTGTGATGTACAGCTATAACAACATTGTTGATAAGGGCGAACCCTTAAAGAAGGATGTGATTGATCGAGTGCCCCTGGAAATTACACCGACTGAAGTTGTTTTACAGAGTCGGGTCGATGAGCGGGTGGAAGTGCTGGTCGTGGAGAATTTCTTGTCCGCTGCGGAGTGCGATCGAATTGTTGCTGCCTGTGAGGAAGTGGGCTATACCTTTTGGCGGCAGAAGGACGCAAACGCAGCATGTGACGCCGGACAACGCAGCGGAGAAACAGAGGCACGTGCTTTTCGCGTGGTCGACACCATTGAGGCATGTTTCCCGCAGTTGACACGGGCTCTGTCGGAGCGCATTCAACGGGTGGTGCATTTGGAGCCTAAACTGTTTGGTCCATCGGTAACAGACTCTGAGGATATGTTTGCCCGTGACCTGGCGGGGACTTGGGTGCCGTTGAGCCTATCGAGCAACCTGCTGCTCGGTAAGTACGGGCCCGGTGGGCATTTCTCCCCACACATTGATGGATCCACCGTCGTTGATCTCAACACGCGTTCCCTCTACACACTACTCATCTACCTGAACCACTGCGCGTGTGGCGGTGAGACTGCGATATTTATGGGTGAGCAGGCGGATGTTCTCGAGTTGGATCCACAAACTGGCAAGTATGTGGGCAAAAAGGAGAAACGCGTTGGCGCCGTTTATCCCAAAAAGGGTTCTGCCGCGTTCTTTTTTTGTGATGTGCTTCACGAGGGTACACCGGTGGGGGAGGGGTGTTGCAAGTACATTCTTCGTGGCGATTTTCTCTACCGTCGTGACCCACCGATTTTGACGACGGAGAATGACAAGAAGGCGTTTGATTTATATGAGCAAGCACGTGTGGCGGAGAGCAACGGAAATGCCATGTTGGCCTGCGAGCTTTTTCAACGCGTGCGCAAGCTCTCCAATGGGGTTGCAGAACTTTACCAACTATAACTTTTCAATGGAGCATGGGTGCTTTGTTGATGGTGGTTCCTTTTTTGCCTTCAATCTATTGACGGCTTTAATTGCGTTTAATTAATTAATTAATTAATTAATTTTTATAGAAAGACGAAAAAAAAAAAAAAAAAAAAAAAAAACAAATGGAGAGAGAGAGAGAGAAAGAGAAAGGGAGAAGGGAGAGGGTCTGTGAGAATTGGGATCTACACGAGGGGTTACATGCTTTTATTTTATTTTATTTATTTATGTTTTTTTTCTTTCTTTTCGTTCAACGCCCATGACATGATTATTTATGTTTTTGTGGAAGCGGTTCATGCCCTTGCAGCAGTTTGCGGAGGACTATAACCCACACGAGTCGGCGCAGGAGCAGTACTATGATGCCTACGCCGACCTTGGCGTGCACCGCGTAATGCTTTCCGACGCACCACGCATGTCTTTTTATCGTCAAGCGGTCACTTGCGAGACGGTTGTCCAGGACCGTGTGGTCGTGGATGTGGGGTCGGGGACAGGAATTTTCTCCATTTGGGCGGCCCGTGCAGGAGCAAAGCATGTCTTCTCCATTGAGGCGTCCTCGTTGAGCTTTTTTCAGGCACGCGTCATTGGTGACAATCATCTGTCGGACAAAATTACGTTGTTGTCTGAAACGGTGGAGAATATTGTTGCGGGTGGTGTTGCGAGCTTTATTGCTACTCACGAGGCGGTGTTGAAAGGCTGCGGGGTGGCGGTCATCGTATCGGAGTGGATGGGATTTTATCTTCTGCATGAAGGCATGTTGCCATCTGTGATCCGCGCGAGGGACTTCTTTGGGGAGGTCAATGCAAAGCTGGGGGTTTGCCGTCGAATTGAAATGATCCCCGAACGCGCAACGATACGTGTCGCGCCTATGACTTGTGCTCCCTACTGCGAGGAGCGCTATTGCAGGTTTTGGAGCGGCCTTGAAGGTGTCGACTTTAGCCGCTACGGCACTGTGGAGTGTGAGATGCAACTAGAGACGTCGAATCCCCTCATTGACACTATCCCGGCCTCGTGTCTCCTGCATGAGGGTGTGGTCCTGGCGGAGGTGGAACTTTCTTCCATTGCGGAGGATGCGATGACGTCTTTGTGCCGTACCGTTCATTTCAACTTCTGCAACTCCACGGCATTTCAACGACACTTTGGCGTTAACTGTACGCAGGAGGTGGCGGTGGATGGGTTCACGCTGTGGTTTGATGTGAGCTTCCGTGAGTGGACGTTAAATACGTCGCCGTTTCATCCGCCCACTCACTGGAAGCAGACAACCGTTCTGCTGCCAGCCACAGTGCGGGCGGAGCGGCTTGTTGCATTCACAAACTCCGACGCAACACTCGACGCTGAGGTGCGGCTCGTAGCGACAGGCACTTTACGGCGCTGCTACACCATTGAATTTGAGCTGAAGTAATACTCACAAAGTGAAAGAGTGGAAGAGGTACAGGTGAAAAAAAAAAAAAAAAAAAAAGAAAGGAAGAAGAAATTGTCAAATAAATATAAGAAAAACAACAACAGGTTATTGGCTCTGTATGGCCCATTGCCCCTATTATTATTATTATTTCTTTTTTTTTGTGGACACAAGAAACCGAATAGTTCTTTTTTTTTTTTTCCTTTTTTTATATATTATTTCTGTTGTTGCGTATTGTTTGCTTCGTGGGAGGTTGTTGCACACCGATAGGAGGAAGAAGGAGGTCAGCGGTGGGCGGGTGGGGATGTCAACGGGTGAGCTCTCGGCGGGATCCGCCGCCTATTTTGAGGAGAAGCACATCAACACACTTCTGGAGGAACTTTTTCACGATGTCATGGTGCACCTGCCGGATGACCCGCTGCAATTCCTGCTGCATGCGCTCGATGGAAAGACGACGCTGCGGTTGATGGTTCTTGGACCATCCGGTGCCGGAAAACGTACGCAGTCCCGACGCATCGCGCAAAAGTACGGTGCGGTGGTCGTCAACGCTGACGATGTCTTCCGTGAGGAAATGTCAAAAGACACAAAAGAGGGCGAAAAGGTAGCGAATTGCATGCGGGATGGCATACCGGTGCCACATGATGTTGCATCTGAATTAATTATACGTCGCCTGAAGATGGAGGATGCGAATAGTAAAGGTTGGGTGCTGAACGGCTTCCCGCGGACACGTTCCGAGGCACTTCGTCTGCAAACAGCGGGCATTTCACCTCTTTTCTTTATTCTGCTGGATGTGCCGTATGAGGTGGCGGTTCAACGGTGCAATGGACGCCGGTATGATCCAATTACACAGAATGTTTACCACATGGAGTTTTGCCCTCCCCCACAAGGAATGGCTGTGGAGCGCATGTTCGAAGATGACGACTCCCTCGCGGCTGTGGTAAGTCGATGGAAATATTTTGACGCGAGGAAGGACGAACTGATCGAATGCTATGAGCCTGTTTTTGTTCGAATCGACGGCAATCGTCCGCTGGATGTTGTCTCGCAGGAGATTTTTGAGCAGGTGGATGCACGATATGTTGCGGTGTGAACTACCGTCCGGGTGGGTGTGGGAGAGGGATGAAATTGTTGGCGGTATCTTTTAGGTTTTCCGCTGGAGATTATGTAATAGATGTAAAAAAAAAAAAAAAGAGGGAAATGACGGGGCAAATAGAGGAGAACAACAACACTCTCAAGGAGCCCCAAGCGAAGAAGAAGAAGAAGAAGGGGAAAAATAGTAAACAACGAAGGATGGATGGGAATCCATTAGAAGAATTGACGGATGTTGTTCTTCAGTGAGTGTTGCGAGAGAGATTCACCCTTGTTATTTTCTATTCTCTCTCTATATGTATATATATATAATTGATATGAGGCGGGCTTATATTTTTTGCATTGGATTTTTTTTTTCTTACTTTCTTCCCTGCACTTAGTCTTGTTCTCTCTGGTGGTGGACAAGAGAAGGAAATAATTACTGGGAGGTGTTTGGTTGGCCGGTACAGGAGGGATCAGGGAGACACAGCAGGCACTTTAAACGCAAATTGAAGGGATTAATACACCAACCAAATAGAGGGACGCTCATAAGAAAAGGAAAAGTAGAGAAATGCTCTCACCAACGCCGTTGCTGCAGCGCTATCGTCTTTTTCATCCCTGTCGGGAGAATATCCCGTTACACATGAACCCGGCCAAGTCGATGTTTCCTCTTATCAACAGTAACAACCTTTTAGCAAAGCCACGAAACAATTGGCAGGATTTTTCTGGGAGAAAAGAATTTGATGAGGACCATCCACTCCCTGTTGTTGCTTCGCGACTGAATGAAAGGACGACGCAACACAAATGGTCTCACTGGGATCAGTACCTTAACCCACAGATCACACAGTCTGTCAAGGATTTGACCCCAACACCAGAATATGTGGGGATGCGTAGCGGCCATAATATGATTAAGATGGGGTGGATGAAAATAGGAGGAAGCTGGAAGTACTCTCGCGGGTACAACGATAGACGCAAAGTGTTTGCCCGTGGGCAGTGGCAAGAGCGCAAGATGACTCCACGGTTTATGCTTGCTCCTCGAGTTTCACCGGGGGGCCCACGAAATCGATATGAGGGAAAACTGGTGTTTTCACGCCTCAAGCTCAGTAAACTCCTCTGGGCGATTGATACCGGGCGTCTGAATCCCAATGAGGTCATTACAGTCTACCACCTTCACGAGGCCGGTGTCGTGGCGGAAGGTGAGATTGTGTGGCCAGGATTTGTTCTTATTAGTAGTGGGGTGAGCCGTGTGCCATACCCTATTCACATTGAGCTTCAAAATGCATCCGCGGAGAGTATTCGGCTCATTGAAGAGGCTGGTGGTTCTTTTACCGGTGTCTATATGACTCATGATGGCCTCTACCAGGAGCTTCACCCGGAAGAGTATCCCGTGTTTCCTGAGCAGGAATTCCCAGAACGGAAAGGCCTGGAAGGGCTCGCAACGAACCCAGCCAAGCGGGGATGGCTTGTACGATGGTACGAGGACGAGGGCAAATACGCTCACCCTGAGGCGGGGCGGCGCTATTCGCATTACGTGCGACCACCAACTGAGCGCGACTTCCCAGCCACCGTTGGGGAGTATGAAATGGTGAAGCACCACCAGAAATGGCATCTGAACCAGCCAGGAACCGGAACATTGCTGCCGTGGCACTCCTACAACACGGCGGACCTTTTGAAAAGATCAGCGGGACGCATTTGAATCGGATATCACGGAGGAGGGAAAACAACAACAATAATAACACTTAAACACACGCATACAAGAAAAAAAACAAAAACAAAAAAAAAAAAAAAGAGAGAGAGAGAGAGAGAGGCTTTTTGTTGTTGTTGTTTTTTATTGTTTTGTTTTGCTTGTGCGTGGTGTTTACTTTTCCGGGGAGTTGTGTTGAGAAGTAATGGCGTCATGACGAGTAGTTTGATGAATTTCTCGTTTTATTGAGTTTCTTGCACTACCGCGTTAGATGGAAATACGTTTTTTTTTTTTTTTCCTCTTTTTTTTTCTTTTTCTTTTTTTTTTCTTTCTTTTTATGTTGCATTTACTGTACTTGCACACCTGAATGCCCATACAATTATTTATATGCATTATAAATATATATTTTATTGACACACGCTAACAGTAACAACTGGAAGGACTTTTAGCTTCATCAAGCGAGACACCTTAAAAAAAGAAGAGGAAAAAAAAAAAGAGTAAAAAAAAAGTAAAAGAAGAGGAAGTGCCAAAAGTTTGGTGACAGGGCGGGAATAAAGTCGGTAAGGTTGAAGGAACAATGGCGGAGGTTTCTG
The DNA here is from genome assembly GCF_000209065.1 of Trypanosoma cruzi. Lineage (NCBI taxonomy): Eukaryota > Euglenozoa > Kinetoplastea > Trypanosomatida > Trypanosomatidae > Trypanosoma > Trypanosoma cruzi. The sequence continues at coordinate 116,150 of NW_001849416.1, forward strand.
TAAAATCCCACGATGGCTATTGTGTGGGCGATGCAGTCTATTTTAATCATCCAACCGAGTGTTGGATTCGCGGGACTTTAAACACCATCAAACGTGTGACGAAACGAGATGGCTTTACGCATATACTGTATGGATGCAGTGCCGTTACGTCAGATCGATATCTTCCGTCACTGAGTGAGACTCCGTCGTTGGTCCATGTTTACCCACTGAAGAAGCAAGATATCCATCACATTATCGAGTCTTGCGTTGAACCCACAGAACACACGACTCTGAATGACCTTCTGGAGCTTTCTTACCTTCATGACGCAACACTTCTTGAGCAGGTACGCGTTCGATATTACGAAAATCTTATTTACACGCACATTGGCCCCATTGCACTGGCTCTAAATCCATACGACTATACTTTGCCCAATTACACGGATGATAACATGCCAAAATATGTTATGGAGGGATCGAAGGTGATTGAGACGCCATCCAAAAATTTACCCCATGCCTGGACCGTGGCGCATTACAGCTACTGGCGCATGTGCACCGATGGACTTAATCAAAGTATTACTGTCAGCGGTGAAAGCGGAGCTGGCAAGACGGAAACAGCCAAAATTGTTTTAAAGTATATTGGGGTTGTATCTACGGCACAGTGTGGTTCACAGGAGAAATCTGGAGCGGAGGAGATTACCAAAAAGGTGAATCTCACTTCTCCCATCCTGGAGGCATTTGGCAACGCAAAAACCAGGCGAAATGACAACAGTTCACGCTTTGGTAAGTTCATGAAGGTTTTTTTCAGGCAATCGCCAACTGGCGGGGTGATGACAGGAGCGTCCATCAAGGTATACCTCCTTGAGCGTTCTCGTGTTGTCACGCATGGCAAAGGAGAGAGAGGGTATCACAGTTTTTATCAATTACTTGCTAATAATGGTGAAGCGGCTAAACGTCATCGTCTCAGTCAGTTGCAACTAACCCGCGCGGAGGATTATCGCTGCACCGCTGTTGGTAATGCCACAATAATTGAGGGAGTAAATGACGCTGATGACTTTGAGGAGGTGATGCGTGCAATGGAGTTTGTTGGCATGAGTGAAGCGGAATGTAATGCCGTTTGGAATACAGTAGGGGCTGTCTTACACTTGCTCTCTTTGCAATTTAAGGCGCTTAGTGATGACGAATGTTGTATAGACATGAACGCACAAAATGTTGAGATGCATCTCCGCATGGTGAAGGAACTTTTGGGCCTTCCGGATGATGTCTTATTTAACGAGCTTGTCACGACGACGCAGTTGACGCGTGGGGAGACGATTGTACGCAAACTTCGGCTCACGCAAGCTGTGGATTTATGTGAGGGTATCGCGAAGGTGTTATATGAGGCTCTTTTTCTTTGGCTTGTGGCACGTATCAATGAATTAATTATACCATCATCCCAAGATGAAGAAAAAAGAATGCAATGGATTGGGCTGCTTGACATCTTTGGCTTTGAAAACTTTTCTAGCGGGAATTCATTTGAGCAGTTGTGCATTAATTTGGCAAATGAAACGCTGCAGAATCATTACAACAGCATCATATTTACACGAGATATAGAAGAGTGCCATAAAGAGGGAATTACACGGAGGGTGTTCTCTTTTACGATAATCAGCCCTGTCTTGATCTTATTTGTGGCGTTGACTTCTCCGGCTGTGGTCCGGGTGGTTCATCGAAGACAACAAACAAGATGTCTATTTTGCATCTTCTCGATGAGGAGTCGTCCTTGGCGAAGGGAAGTGACTTGACATTTCGTGAAAAGGTCTGCGATTTGTACGGAGGACGACTGCTGGACGGTAAAGGGGGGCACCCAAACTTTTTACGTCTCAAGACCGATCGAAGTTCATTTGTTATTCGGCACTACGCGGGTGATGTCACGTACAACGTGGAGGGGTTTCGTGTCAAAAACTCTGATTCAACGAAGGAGGTCCTTAAAGGTGCCATACGGTCCAGTACAATTTCATTTGTGGCATCGCTTCTTTCCAGTAAAACCTCGGACTCCGGATTGGCTGTGAAATCCACTGTTGGATCGTTTTTTAAAAATCAACTGGTGCAGCTCATGACGGAAATTAACGGCACCCACCCCCATTGGATACGATGCATCAAACCACACAGTACTAAAAAACCCCGTGTGTTTAATGGCAATGAAGTCATGACGCAGATGCGTTCCGCTGGAGTTCTTGAAACGATTAAAATTCGTCAAAACTCTTTCTCGGTTCGTCTCCCTTTTGCGGAGTTTCTGCGGGCGCACAAGGTTTTGATGACGAAATTGCATCCCATGGTATTCAAATATTGTCAGACTCTCAATATGAAACTGACGGAGTTTCAGGTACCGTTTCATTCCCATGACACAGAGGAAGAGAAGATCCGGGAGATTCTAAGACGTGCCGGGGTGAACTCCAATGCTCAGGCACAAGTGGGAAGGACCAAAGTCTTTCTGAAGTTGGAGATTTCACAATATCTCGCTTCTATTGTGCGTGCGGCTCAGAACGGTTGTATGCTCATGATCCAAGCCGCTGCTCGATGCAATTTTTCCTGCAAAACGCTTCATGTACACTATCTTCGTCGCCAACATCAGATCATTACCGCGGCTGTGTTCTCGCATCGTTCGCAGTTGCAGATGAGGTTGCTTGAATTACGTGAGAAGGAGCAGTACCTTTTAAACGCGTTTCGGGTGATTCTGCTTGTTCAAAAGGACGAGATGGAAGCTCGTGCCGCATTGGAGGAAAACGAGCGTGTGGAACACCGGAGTTTATTCGGCAATGCAAAGGAGGAAAAGGACGGCATCATCCAACTTTTATTAAAACGACGGGAAGAGCAGGATGTGGTGGAACAACGCACGTTTGCCGAGGTGGAGAGTCAAACCCGTTGTGACATTGAGGAGGCTGAACTGATTTCTCGTCAATATCTCTATGAGGGCACGAGGTTACTCACGCTGGAGGAGAATGCACGCGATGACGTGGAAGTGGAGGAATCAATGGAGCGGCGATCGAGTTTTGAGCATGGATACATGCAAATAAAAAGACATCTGGCGGCGTGGCTTATGCAGGTTGCGAATAAACAGCAATTGGATTTTTTAGCTGCAGAAGATACGCACCGTCGCATAACGACACAAGAAGAGAGCACAACGTTTAACATGCTTTGTACCCTTTACGATCTTATTTTATCGGAATTGTTGGCCCGAGTATCTCTCGCGAAGGAGGAGAAAGATGCCTTTTCCGACTGGTGCAAGTCCTGGGATACTGAGTGGTTACATGTGGAGAAGCTGTGGTTAGCACGAAAGTCCATCACTGATCGCCGCATGATTTTGCTTTTGCAAAAAAAGGAGAGGGATGCTCGAATAAATTTTGAGCGTTCATACAATTATTCCATCATGGAACTACTTGAGTCTCTTTCTCAGAATGAGCAGGATGCTT
>NW_001849417.1:0-8714 GCF_000209065.1 Trypanosoma cruzi
ATCAGCATGCGACACAGACTTTGGAAACTGGACAATACACGGAACATGAAATTGCACATATATGGCATACGGATCTGCTGATATGTTTTACTACCCTGCTCACCAACAAGTGGCGTAGTACCATTCGTCAAGACACTCATTGCCACTTGCTTTGCGGCACAAGGCCATCAGATCTCGGCGGTAAGGACCTGATCACTCAGGAAGTTCTTCACCGTCAAGAACCGGTTCGCCTCGCTAGGGCAAGGTGGGGGGAATCTGAGCTCTGGGGCCGACTATACTGGGCTTTGTGAGATTGCACGAACCAATGCCGTTTCTGCAACATCTCACCGGAACAGTCTGCATATATGCGCTCTAACAACGACCCAACTGCACCTGGGACGGGCACTGTTTCCCTGCCGGAAAGGGACGAAGACGTCTCTCCAGTAAGGCGACGAACCGTCACACGCCTTCGGAAGGAGAAATGTCCGTACTGCGATTCTATATCGACGGGGTTCTCGAATCTCGTCAGTCACTGTCGGTCATTCCATCCGGAACATCCTCCACCGCTTCCCGAGCCCAAATGCGATTTCTGTGACATGGTTTTCCCTATACGGAGAAGTACCGCACAGCACAGAAGTCGCTGCGCACACAACCCAGACGCCACACGACATCTAAACAGAAGTGCCAGGAGGCGATCTCTGCTGCCGCAGGATCAGCCAGCTTCCACAAGCGCGCCAATTGGCCCGCAGGAGGCCTTGCACCATCTGCTTCTAGAATGTCCAGGCACCTTGGCTGTGCGCCAAAGACTGGGCATTGAACAGGACCTTCGCCTCGGAAAAATTCTCTTAATGGCAGTTGCTTCACAGCAGGAAACTTTTGTCGTTACTCGACCTCCTCTTCGGCACTCAGATGGCATTGTATAGCTAGACGCGCTGGTAAGAGTAGAAAAAAAAAAAAAAAAGATCACAACCGCAAATATCGCAATCCTTTAGGCGGTTACTAAACTGCCTTCCAGCCTCGTCGCCGCTCCTTCTGTGCGGGGATTTAAACACGCACCACCCACAGTGGAAGCCCTTCTTAAGGAATTCTCCAACCGAGGTTGCTGCAGAATTTTTAGAACTGTGCACGGATGCGGGACTCACCTTGGTTAACACCCCTGGTGGGATCCCGTATGCCCGTGGCACAAGAGAACGATCCTGTATCGATCCGACATGGTCAAAGCATTTGACTGTGTCAGATTGGTCAGCTTCTGTGTCGCCACTTAGCGATAATTACGTGTCAACATTCACGCTACATCAGGCGTTTATGGATACCACGCCCTCGGCGCCAGAGATATTTTACGGTTGGGGGAAGTGCGAACGGGATTTATTCGTCAAGGACCTCGACGCACAACTTCCAGCATACGACTGTATAAGAAGCAGTCTGCCGGCATTAAAGGTTTTATGAAAGCGCTTATAACTTCATATCGACGACAAGGCACCCCCGGCATGCACAAGGACGGCCCCAGGCTTTGGGACGACACTCTCACGGAATCAAAGCGGATTGCTACCGACAGCAAGGCCAGCTATACACAGTCACCGACGCCCGACCGTGAGGCAGAAATGCAACGGACAAGTCAATTCTTCCTCCTACTCCGAGCGCACCCGCGCAACACGCATCCACGGCGCATCAGAAGCAAGTTAAATCCAGGCAAACCACTCGCATGGAAATACGGTTCCGGACATAAAAGGGCATTACTTCCGTTTCCCAAATTCATGTTTGGAGACGGCTAACACAATTACAAGACAGCAAGAAGGGCAGTGGATGCCCTCAATCGCGTCTTTTTACCATTTCACCCTCCCACAAGGCAGTAAGGGTTTTCAAAGGCATCAAAAGACAGAACACATCTTTGAGCATTGTTTCTTCTTCCATTTTTAGGCAGCAGGACAACAACGATTCCGCCGTCACATCGAGGCTAGTTGCTTATTTCTATTCCCCTCTTGAAGCACCCTTTAATCACTACAGAAGCGCTTGCCGCGCTACGTAATACGCCGTATGGCAAGGCCCCCGGACCGGATGAAGTCTACAGTGAGGCGCTACGACATATTTTTTCAAAGGGTCTTCGATTCCTTCTTCGCTGCGTTAACCGCAGCTGGACGACCGGTGCGATCCCGGCTGAGTGGAGACGCGCTACCATCGTCCCACTCTTAAAACCCGGTAAGTCGCCGGAACTGCTTGAGTCGTATCGACCCATCAGCCTTACTTCCATTGTGAGTAAGGTTGCTGAGAAAATGGTACTGAAGAGATTGCTTTGGGTGTGGACGCCGCACCCCCACCAGTATGCATATCGTAGTATGCGTACCACGACGATGCAGCTGGCACATCTGAGACACGAAGTGGAGCATAATAGAAATCATTATTTTCAAGTGAATCTTCCCAAGAAGAGCGGTATTGGCAATCAAGTCCACTACAGACCCCATCGGACCCTGCTGGTGTTGGTTGATTTCAGCAAGGCCTTTGACTCCATAGATCATCGAGTCCTCAGTCGCTTGCTGGCCAATATTCCGGGGGTGAATTGTAGAAGGTGGCTTAGAAATTTTCTATGTGGTCGTAACGCGAAGACGCGAGTCGGTAGCAGACATGGCGATCGGCGTCCCATGCTGCGAGGGGCTCCTCAGGGGTCCGTATTGGGAACATATTTGTTCTCCCTTTACGCACACCCACTTCTCAATCTGCTGAACAGCTTTGCGGATGTCACAGCAGACATGTATGCGGACGACCTCTCTATTATCGTTAAGGGGTAGTCCCGGGAAGACGCCATTCCCGCGGTCGGCATGGTTCTTGAAAAACTGCATGCGTGGAGTCAGGAAAATGGCCTGGCCATTAGCCCGTCAAAGTGTGAAGCCGCTTGGTTCACACTCTCCACGCACACGGAATCAGATTATGATTGTGAAGGAAAGTGGCCCCTGGTAGTGGCTGGATGTGAAATCCCAGTCATGACCATGGGGGCATCGCGAACCACGAAGCTTCTTGGCATGGATCTCGATCCACGACTGACGCTAAATGTGGCGGCCTCCAAGCAATGCGCTGCCAATTCGCAACGGGGATATCGCAGCTACGCCGCATAGCGCATAAAGAGGCGGGACCATCCCCACATGACCTACGCACGTTCGTCATCGGATACGGTGCTCCCAAATTACGCTATGGCAGTGAGCTCATAAGGGCAGTAGCGTCTCATTTTTCGCTGAATCCGAGATGCAGAAGACGTACGCAACTCTGGCGCGCATTGTCAGCGGAGTTCCGAGCACTGTCGACCCGGAATCCGCACCTCTAGAGGCTAATATGCCGCCGCTCCATGTCCTCTGCCTGCGCGCGCGGCTCTCCATATTTGAGAACACACGCGCTTGCCAGATGGACTGGATGCGGAGACCCCCGCCTGAGCCACCGCCTCGCGCAGGTTTCTGCATCTCGCCATTATCTCGGGACGAGCTATACGCCATCGTAGACGCATACAAAAAGGAGCACGGCACCACCCAGAGCTCACCACGCGAAGAGCGGTTCTTTCGCAGCTCCATTCCCCCCTCGTTTGCGGCCTCCGCTCGCCAGGTCACCATTGGCGTGGAACTTCCGATGGGTCACTCAATAACTGACGAAAAAAGGCTGATACGGGAAAAGCGCAGAGTTACCGAAGAGGCTCTAGCGCTGCACAGCCATCTTTCGTAGATAATAGCGAAGAGTGGCGGCGTAGACGTCCCCAATTCAGCCGGGGTTTGAATTTTTTTTACTCGTTAATTTATCGGAAATGGTAGAAAAAGCCAGTATAAACTGCGGCACACGCCCATGCAGCTACAGGACGGAATCCCGCGCACCGCTTCTAGCCCTAGAGAAGCTGATCATCCCTCGCATCCAACACAGGCACAAAACCCTGCTTGGGGTTACAGGCGGTCAGTCTCTTCTAGCGGCTCTAAACAAGGGCCCGCTCAGTCAGACAGACTGGACGGAGGGTCGGATCTGGCAGCGTCTCTTGACACTGGCGTGTGCTGGCTGGTCTGTGCACCTGCAGTTTTGTTACGGACATTGTGAAGTACATGTTAACGAGCCTGCAGATCAGCATGCGACACAGACTTTGGAAACTGGACAATACACGGAACATGAAATTGCACATATATGGCATACGGATCTGCTGATATGTTTTACTACCCTGCTCACCAACAAGTGGCGTAGTACCATTCGTCAAGACACTCATTGCCACTTGCTTTGCGGCACAAGGCCATCAGATCTCGGCGGTAAGGACCTGATCACTCAGGAAGTTCTTCACCGTCAAGAACCGGTTCGCCTCGCTAGGGCAAGGTGGGGGGAATCTGAGCTCTGGGGCCGACTATACTGGGCTTTGTGAGATTGCACGAACCAATGCCGTTTCTGCAACATCTCACCGGAACAGTCTGCATATATGCGCTCTAACAACGACCCAACTGCACCTGGGACGGGCACTGTTTCCCTGCCGGAAAGGGACGAAGACGTCTCTCCAGTAAGGCGACGAACCGTCACACGCCTTCGGAAGGAGAAATGTCCGTACTGCGATTCTATATCGACGGGGTTCTCGAATCTCGTCAGTCACTGTCGGTTATTCCACCCGGAACATCCTCCACCGCTTCCCGAGCCCAAATGCGATTTCTGTGACATGGTTTTCCCTATACGGAGAAGTACCGCACAGCACAGAAGTCGCTGCGCACACAACCCAGACGCCACACGACATCTAAACAGAAGTGCCAGGAGGCGATCTCTGCTGCCGCAGGATCAGCCAGCTTCCACAAGCGCGCCAATTGGCCCGCAGGAGGCCTTGCACCATCTGCTTCTAGAATGTCCAGGCACCTTGGCTGTGCGCCAAAGACTGGGCATTGAACAGGACCTTCGCCTCGGAAAAATTCTCTTAATGGCAGTTGCTTCACAGCAGGAAACTTTTGTCGTTACTCGACCTCCTCTTCGGCACTCAGATGGCATTGTATAGCTAGACGCGCTGGTAAGAGTAAAAAAAAAAATAAATTTATCAGGATTCACCAAACTGCGCGGTATTCGCACCGTGCCCCCGACGCTGCATCCGATGTTCCACAACGCCCGACGCAACCGTCGAGAAAGGAAATGGAGCTTATCCGCCAACGACGCTCGACTGTGGTACGACGAATCACCGACGTCTCCGCTTTGGGCCAGCTACATGAGGGGAGCGAACGAGGTGGCTCGAGAGATGTGGGCGCCGTCAAAGTGGGAGCAGAGAATGTCCCTAGCGGGCAATTCACAACCTTTTGCCGCACGCACGAACGGCCGATCAACGCGGAGAGCTGCGCGGCCTTTTTGATGGCAATCGAAGTGGCGCCATCGACCCGAACGCAGTACGCCAGGATGCTGCGGTCCATGTTGCAAATGAATGAAATCCCGCTGGACATGGTGATTTTGGGGTTACAAAAGATTGCGGCGCGATGGGAGACGAAGCGGACGCGCCCCTTAACAGAGGAAGAGATGAATCAAGTTATCCGCAGCCGGACCAATTGGAGGGAACGTGTTATCTTACGACTTGCGTGGATCCCTGGCTCAGCCGGCCACCTCAACGTGGTGCCAGGGTCTAGCACTCTTTGCCAGAGAGGAAGCTAAGCGCCTGCTGTTCATGCTCCAAACCCGATGAGTAGTTGTTACTTAGTTTTACGGGCCGGAAGGGCAGATGTTGGAGCCATTCTATAATGGCTGCCCGCGGAGTAAGGTTATCCTTGCTACTGAATTCCTTCGTCCGCTTACCAGAGCTGCACAATTGAGGTGTAGTTACTACGACTGGTAAGAGAAGAAAAAAAAAAAAAAAAAAAAAACTTGCGTGGATAACGGCGAGTCGTTGTTCCGAGATTGCGGCCTTGACACCCAACAATTTTACACTGGAGCCGGACGGGAGCTTAGTTTTTGGATCGGCCCGTGGCGCCGAAGACGGCGGGGGCGGATCCCCACCGCGCCTCGCGGTTTGTGAGGACACGAGGGCAGGACGCCTTCGACACTATAAAGCTATGCAGGACACTTCAAGAAAACAAAAAGCTTACGAATATTACGACTGCCCAAGTCGAAGGAGCTCTGGCTACTTGGAATGCCACGGCGCATTCCATAAAACGCAGCGCGTTGAGACACGCTTCTCTAATTGTGGAGGCATACAATTTGGACCCACAAGTGATCTCGCTGTTGGCGAGGCACGTCGACCTGTTCGACCTTCCCCAGAATACTGTTCGATATTTGTGGAAGTACACCACAATGCTGACCCAGGTGCCGTCGCTGGTCGCATTGATGTGAAGGGAGAGACCGCGGAAGGGCAGTAACCCTGGTTGAAAGCAGAGTAGCGTTTTTCCATGGTTTTAATCACAATCATGCCGCCACAATTACGAGACGCGCGACAAGGACGCGTCTGGCCACTCCAAAAGATGAACGAACCATCCCGCTACAGCAGGTCAACGTACCCGTATTGAATCTGGAGTGGGTCAAGGGTCGGTTGAACCCGACTACCTTGGAGAGTCTCATGCAAGTTTGCGGACTCGTTGGGCGGTCCCCTTTTCCTCCGTCTTCTTTTACACCAGGCGAAAGCTCACGGAGGATTCCAACCGCTGACGCGCGATTATTGAGGGAGGCGGGAATAATCGAGGACGCTTCGTCCACAATAACAGGCGGATGGATAACGGCTTTTTGTTTGTGGAGGAGAAAACCGCCGGTTTACGACGACGATGGATTGCGTGGCCACGCGACAAGAACAGAGACGACCCTTATGAGGCTCATACTCCTCTTTTACACATTTCTTATTATTTGCCGCCTGTGATGGCTGAGGCCGCTTCCTGCCTGGAATTAAAGGCATCCTTTTTTCCAGTCTCTTTACCGCGGGAGATGCGGCGTCTCTTTCGATGCCGCGTGGAGGACGGCACGCCGGTGGAACTTACACGGCTCCCAATGGGATACAAGGTCAGTCCAGAAATTCTCCAGATTGTTATTACCTTGGCAATTGCGGGTGACGAAGGTAGTTCACCGCCTTTGGGCTGCACCTCCATTGGTGCGTGTCGACGCATGGATCGGTAATATACGCATTGCAGGGTCGAAAAGCGATGCGACATTGTGGGGAGCCCAAGTGCTTCGTAATGCGGACAGTTGTCACGCCACGATGGGGGGGACCGCGAATCGGGCGCTACGCAGTACACCTTCCTGGGGTGCATTTTGATCACACTCACCGGGCGGCGTCCCTGAGTGACAAGTTTTTCCGGTCTGTGCGCGCCATGCCGGCGCTTAATTCTTTAACCATCGCGGAAATGGAGGTTGTGGCGTCACGCTTTTTGTACGCGGCTGCCATTTTGGGCACGCGTTTATTTGACCACCACTTTTCCATCAAGGCAGTGCGACGACGATTATCCGCACTTGACCGGGGATTGTGCAGGAGACATCCCCGACGAACCTTCCGCCGGCAGCGGTTGGTTTGGGCGAGGGATTGCGACAAATCATCGAGAATATAATCGTAGGCGAAACGTCAAGCCCACGGAAAAGGCATCGGCCGCCGTCACGGATGCGTCGCTCAATGAATGGGGAGCCGTTTTTATTCCAGACTCCGGCGGCGTTAAAATTGCCGGAGGAAAATAGGGGAAGAGACCTTTTCTTATCATGCAGGCCGAGGCACGCGCGGTACGCTTGGCCTTATCGGCATTTTCCGCCATCTTGCCGTCCACCATGGACATTTGGGTGGACAACACTTCGCTGCGAGGAGCGGCGAATAAAGGCAGCCCGGAATCGCACGCCATCACGTGGGGGCTGCGACGGATATATGGGTTTTCGGACTCTCGCTGAGGGCAGGCATCCTTTGCCTACGTGCGGTCTGCAGAAAACCCCGCAGACGGCATATCACGCGGTCGTGTTTTTGCACCCAAGGCTTGACGAAGAGAAGCGGCGGGATCGCGTGGCTGGGAGAGCCCGAAATCCGGCGCCTCGCGAGTCATGAGGGCACGCACGCGGATATATATATATACGCACGTCAAATCCGAATGGAGGGATCACGCCGCGGCAGGGGCCACCACAACGCGCACACATAAATATGCACTCGCTCGGTGTAGGCGCTCATCGAGGTTCTGGCGAGCTCCGTCCCCACTCCGTTCACTCCTTCTCGTTCCCGTCCTGTGCGGCTCCTGCTGGCAACCGCGAGGTCCGGTCAGCGGCTCGGCAGCGTGCTCTTGCTTAAGGTGTTCGCGCGAAATAAAACCATGGGCCTTTGCGGGAGTCGAACCCGCGTCCCGGACGACATTGCGAGCGTGTTTGCCACCGGGCTAAAAAAATGCGGTCGCGCGACCCCTTTCCACGTAAGGTGTTGCTTTTGATCTTCGAACAATCGAGCGCATTTGCGCTGTCCCCTGGAAAACGAAAGCGACATGTTCAGGGCGTGTCGGGCGCGTTCCGGGGCTTTCTTGCACCGAACTCGCCTCACTTGCGTTTTCGCGGGTTGGGGGGCGCGGTCGGACAGCACAACGGGGGGATTGCCCGAGGAGTAATCTTCCGTCGCTTTCGGATTGTGGCCGTGCGCTGCGGGAAGATAGTTCAGTGGCAGAACATCAGATTGTGGCTCTGAATACCCGGGTTCGATTCCCGGTCTTCCCTTACTTTTTCGGAGTTTTTCCCCGAGGCGAAACCGCGTCATATTATGCACATTGGGCGGCCCCGCGATCCTCGAGAAAGGAGCCGCGAGCGGTGTGCGCCTCTTTTCG